>NC_089793.1:43421951-43446951 GCF_040412425.1 Macrobrachium rosenbergii | reverse complement strand
GCCGAGAACGATACCCCAGCTAGCCCACCCACCCCGTCCACGATAGCTAGCATGAACATGCTCATTCAGAAGTGGTCAGACAGTAAGCCTGATGCATGGATGGATTATGTAGAGAGGGTTTTCGAAAATTTTGCACCCACTGCAACCTAGATAGCCTTAATTCTAAACAAGCATATGGGTGGAAAGGGTTTAGTCGCTCTTGGTGCCTTGACAGCCACAGAGCACGGAGACCTTGCGGCAGTCAGGAGGGCTGTAAATAAGGCGTATGAAATAACACCTGAATGTTGGAGACAACATTGGCAAGGCTTACCCAAGGAAGTAGGTCAGTCATGGATGGATTGGGTATACCACAAGAGCAGACATTATAACCGTTGGTTGGAACCGCTCAGTGTCAGTGTGGTAGGCTAAGTTTTGGTGTGTATGATTGAAAGATGGTTTGTGTGAATTGATTGTTTCGTTTTTGTTGTTGTTATGTTTTTTTTATTATGTTTATTTTGTGTTTTTGTTATGAATGTCTGATGTATGTTTTCATGTTGTTTTTTCTTTTTTATTTGCAGTTTCCTTAAGTGTGATAGGGTAGAGTAATTGGCTTCCCTTCACCTGGACCACAAGAGGCTTTACTTGGAATAGGAGATAGACATTGGCAACTACCAAAGCAGTTGAACAGTTGGTGTGACTGAACTATTTTCAAGTTCCACAGAGTGGAAGTTATTATATGTCAGTTACTTAAGACATTGGCTGTCCTAAATGGGATCGGGGTTAGAGAAAGTGCTTTAATATCTGTAGGCTGATTTTGTTGTGAATGAGATCTCAGATTCTCGTTTGGAAGGAGAGAAGGGCTTTTGTGTAGAAAAAGGCTGCATGAAGAAATTCCAAAGTAATTTCTGCCCTCAGCTTGGATGTCATAGCTAAAATAAACTCCGTAGTGATTCCCAAATTGTGTGTGGACTTTCGTGATTATCTTGGATTATTCTGAGATGAAGCGCTGAGAAAGATAACGAACTATTTTGGGACATATGCCAGAGTTGGAGATTTGTTAATAATATTTTGACTATTGGTAGTATTAAGTTAGGGTAAGTTAAGTATAGGAAGATTGTTTTGATAAACTTTAGTGGTAAGTAGGAAATAAGTTAGGTTAAGTATTTAAAGATAACTGATAAACTGTGGAAAAAGTAAATAAAATTAGGATAAGGTTCTGTTTGAAGGTCTTCAGGCCACTGTGATATTAAGGTTAATAAATTAGGATAGGTGAAAAGTTTTCTTTAACCTCTGAACCTGTTCCCATCATCCTGCACCAATTGTGTCACACAAAAAGCCCCTACATCATTACATTTGAGGAACTATCTGAGAGCGTGTGAGTAGAAGATTTCTACTATGTTCCAAGTGCACAAGCAACATATCTATATGACAAAGGGCCTACAACTGTCATTGAATGTTGTCGGTTAGCCGATGATTGGGAAACTCATCACCACCAGCACAGTAAGATAGGCAAGAAACTAATACCTTCTAATCATACCTCATCACAAACCCAACCTAAAAATGGGTTCTAATCTAAAACTCCTGTGTGCACTTATTGCAAAAAAAGAGGGCACTTGGAATCCCAGTGTCACTTTAAAAAAGGAACCACTGCAAAGGAACCCCTGATCAATCAAAGTAAGCTCCACAACCTACACCAGCTCCTAGCAAGGATTTTAATAAAGTCTTTTGCATGGCATGTAAGGTTTATGAGCACTCTGCCCTTTGAAAGCATTGCCCTAGAAATACAGCTACTCCTGCCATTGCTCTGGAGGTCACCAATTCATCCCTTGGCTCTCCAACTGAAGGTCCAATATTTGTGGCACCCCCCCCACAGTTGCTACCACACATG
Organism: Macrobrachium rosenbergii; assembly: GCF_040412425.1. Taxonomy (NCBI): domain Eukaryota; kingdom Metazoa; phylum Arthropoda; class Malacostraca; order Decapoda; family Palaemonidae; genus Macrobrachium; species Macrobrachium rosenbergii. Next base: position 43,445,084 of record NC_089793.1, on the reverse strand, counting down.
CCAGGTCCAAGCATTCAAGGATACTGGTGAGCACATCTCCCTTATACAGGAAGAAAAAGTCCCTTATGGGGACAAAATTGAAAATCACAATCTATTACGATAGAGAGTATCAACCACGTAAAACTAATTATTCCAACAGTTTGTCTGAGGGTCACCAGGCCTCACAGAACTTGCATCTGCACCCTTGCAGTTGCCAAGCATATTCCTGGAGGATATGATTTCCTTCTGAGACAAGACTCCCTATCTCCATCGAATTCCAGACAACAGAGAGGTCCTGACCTCTCAAAATCGCAAACAGGCACAGTTAGTCTACATCAACCTGCCTCAAAAACACTGCCTGTGCCACATGAGCACCCTGAGCAGTGCCATGCTTCACCCGTCTTGGTAGTGGAGCCCTTACCAAGTTTAATTCCCATGCCTGGCCCCACCTTGGTACCAGTGACAGAGAACACACTACATCTCCCTCCAGGAAAGCCAAAATTTGCCTCAAACTCTCTGCCAGTGCCACTTGAGTGCCCTGAGCAGTGCCACACTCCATCCGTCCTGAATGTCAAGTCAACTTCGGTTGTAAGTCCTACGCCTGGCCCTGCTGTAATGACAGTGTCAGAGCCAAGTCCAGCTTTAATTCCAGTGCCTGGCCCAGCTTCAATGCCAATGCCAGAGTAACACACAGATCTCCCTTCAGGAGATCCCAGTCTGGTCCCCCTCTCTTCGCCCAGCCTGGCCCCGCTACCGGTGCTGGAAAGAGAGCCAACCTGAAATGTACTAGGGTCCTTTCTGGATTCCCTTGACTTCAGCAGAAGCTCGGCCCCTGATACGGCCTCACAACCTGTGTCTGAATTGGTCATCGTAACCTGTGAGCCTATCATGCCCACAAAAACTTCTTCCTCTCCTCCCCAGTCCTCAGGGGATGATTCCCTAATGGAAAATTCATCCATAGCTCAGCTGGTCACAGAACTCAAAGAAATGTGCCAGCAAATGGTAGAAATTATTGGTACTGTCCACGCTTCAGCTGTCGCACCAGCTGGAGTAAATAGCATACCAACACCTTCCTCGGATTCGGCTTCACCGACTCCTCTTACACAGTCAAACCATTAACCTAAGAGAGGGATGAAAAAGAACAGTCAAAGGTGTAGTTCTCCTGGCACTTATGCCGATCTGGCACTATATCTCATTTTATCCGAGTAACTTGGCACCTAATCCAGAGCAGGATGCCAAGGCACTCCCCTTTCTCTCACATCTTGTTACTTGTAGTTTATTTTCCTTTGTACTTTTGAAACTATTTAATATTTTGCCCTGTAACTCAAACTATTCCTCATTTAATCCTTTTTAACTTCTACTCTAACCTTAGGTTAGACCCTTGCTTGCACAGTTTAATTGCACCATGCACTCAGCCAGAGCAATTGGTAAACTGCACTCAGCCAGAGCAATTGGCAGAGTATTGTTAAAATCATATTGATAAGCAATAACTGAATAAACAGGTCAACATGTCTGTATATCAAATAACAAAGTTTGTATTTAATAAACCAAACATAGCTAGGGACAAATTTGAAAATATTTAGTAAATAAATCTGTATGAGAACTATGTAAATGATAAATATTTTATGTAGTAAAATTTGCAAGTAAAGCAACATAACGTATTAAACAAGATGCAAAGTATTGGTATCAGTCTTAATAAGATTAGCTCCATAGAGTAAATCTCATGTACTAGCTTGCAATTTAAAAACTTAAATTCAAAATCTTGTTGCAACGTGATACATTCAAATTGAGACTTAAGGCCGAGCGAGAGAGAAAGTAGTCATTCAAATCATTGGGCTGGCGGAAGACATTCACGTCAGAAAAAGGTGTAAAATGTCTTTTAGCAGGGGGAGCTGTCACATGCATTTATTCATTACAATGCATGGGTAAGCTCCATGATTTTGTTTTAAACATCAAGTACAGTGAATACATGGTGGTCACTAGGACCACACAAGCAGCGTCATATAGATGCTACCTAGCCCATTAGCAATTTGCTACAGCTGATATCCCATGTAGAAGTCTCCACCCACTCAGCCTTAATGTCTCTCCTTTGCATTCCCATTTCCTCTCTTTGTGTGCTCACCCTTCTCCATCTTCCAGGATAACAGCGTCTCGAAAGAGTAAACAGGACGCCAATCTGAGGCTGGGAGATTTTTAACGGTCAATATTGCTTGAACAAAGGTGGTTGGGGCAGAAGAAAATGCATAAAAGGGGAGGATGACCCGCCAGACAAAAGTAGACAGAATCCTTGCTGGTTGGTCGTCTGACCTCCCTCCCTTTTCCCCACACAAGTAACTTTTGGTGTGCATATTCAGATCCGATCCTCCACTGACCCCTTGCATGAAACTCTGAGTTTGGCTTCAACATCAAAACAACTCATCCACAAGACAAAGGTAAAGTTGGAAATTGGAGTTGTTCGACGCACATTTCTCTAACTGTATTTCTTACTGCTCTCATATTCACTCCCTTTGCAACCTCCTTCAGAGCCTACATGAAGTGTAGCTCAGGAGTGTTAACTAGTTTGCATTTTATTTGTTCTTTGAGTAATCTCCCTCTCAGCCTTCAGCATTCCCAAATTGAATGTGTTAATTGTTTTGCAATCGAGTGACAGTGCGTTTGTATTGCAGAATAGGTGATTGTGAAGCTGTATAACAACTGTTATCCATGGTGCCTTCTCCCCATCTTCCCCTGTGAGAAGATTCCCTAAAGATTTTACATATGAAGATATATTTAATCGTGACCCTATGTTACACGATTCTGTTTAATCTTAATCTAATTTTAGAGGTTCTTAAATCCATTGTGATTAACTTTATTATAAGGTTCTGTTAACCTACATCTAAGTTTAGAAGTTCTTAAATCCATTGTGTAGGATCCTGTTAATCTTAAGATATTCTAGAGAAGCTTATCTCATATTGATTTGCTAGTGGCACTATTTGCTTTGTGAATTAAAGTAATTACATTGCCACGGAGCTAGTAATTAAGCTCCTGTGTATATTTCTTCCGACTTGTGTAATTATATCCTATTAAGTCAATCCCTAATTTTCCCTTAATCTCCATTGAAATTTTACCCTTTAAAGTAGCTTTTAATTTTTTTTTTTACAAGTGTGACCCCTAGTTAGATGCTGTTAGAACTTGAGTAAAAATCAGAAGTCATGTTGCAATCACATTGCAGGCCACTCTCGTAAAAAAAATATATATATACATATACACGGTATGTTCAATAAGTAATGAGAAAATGTCAGGCGAGACACTAAACATGATTTGAACAAAATACTACTTCATGGTGAAGTACACATACATATATTCTATAAAATGACAAACTGGCAACTTTCTATATTTGTAGGTCTGAGTGCAGCGGTGAATGTGGTGGAACCAGTCTGATCCGGTTTGCCGATCTGTGAACACTCGTCAAAATGCATGGAGCAACGTTACGCCATCAAATTTTGTGTTAAACTTAAGAAAACCAAACAAGAAGCTTATGGAATGTTAAAGGAGGCCTATGGGAATGAACAGATGAGCCAAGCAAGTTTCTATCGGTGGTTTAACAGATTTTCTGACGGAAATGAACAGGTTGAGGATGAACCCAGATCTGGAGCACCGAAAAGTGCACGCAAGGAGGAAAACATTGAGGAAGTGCAAAGGTTAGTGATGCAAAACCGTCGAATATCTGTGAGGATGCTATCTGAAGCTGTTGGTATTAGTATTGGCACAGTAGAGACAGTTCTGACCGAAGAGGTGTGGCGGAGTGGTCAGTGGTGGTTCCGCCAGGACAATGTCCCATGCCACAAGTCAATGCTGGTGACCACTTGGATGGCCCACAGGGGAATGAAAGTGGTACAACACCCACCCTACAGCCCTGACCTAGCCCCTTGTGACTTCCTGTTCCCACTCATGAAAGACAGCCTCAGGGGAACCAGATTCCAGTCAACAGAGGAGCTGAAAGAGGCATTGGAAAGTTACCTGATGGGACTACTGAAAAAGGACTTTGAGGAGGTCTTCCAGGATTGGGAGAGACACATGCAGAAGTGTGTAGCTGCGAGAGGCATTTATTTTGAAGGAGACAAAGTTGTGTAAGCTTATGAAAATAAATATATATATATATATATATACATATATATATATATATATATATATATATATATATATATATATGTATATATACTATATATACAGTATATATATACACACACTGTATATATATAATATATATATATATATACATATATATATATATATATATATATATATATATATATATATATATATATATATATACATATATATACATATATATATATATAGTATATATATATATATATATATATATATATATATATATATATATATATATATATATATATATATATAAATCTCAGGTAAAGCAGACATCCATACCGGAGAACAGTATTCTAGTAAAGGAAGATTGCATTGATTTTATCACTGTTATAAATATATGAGTCCTTTCATACAACACCTAACTTTTGTGCAGCATTTACTGACATTTTCATTAGATGTTTCTCAAAAGTAAGATGTGAGTCAAAAGTTACACCTAGAATACTTAAAGCTTCATGCTCATTCAGCAGAGTCCCATTGACTTGAAGGGGAGGATGGGGTGAAAAATCTGTACAAGATCTGCTAATCAACAGTGTTTTCGTTTTACTGGAGTTCAGCCTTATAACCCACCGCCTACACCTGTCTCTAATCCAGTCCATGTCACAACTGAGACTAAGGGTAGCTTCATTTCTCATAAGGGGAGACTTTGCAACATCATCAGTATACTGAACAATCTTGTTTTCCAGGCCAACAACCATATCACCTGTATACACTTAAAATAACAGTGGACCCAATATATATACAATATGTTTCGAAATTAGAGGCCCCAGCCCTCTACAGCATAAACTAAAATTGATATGGACAAAAACAATAGTAATTCAGAACAGGTATTTATTTAAGTTTCTTTCTGAGTATTTAATATTTTGTGTGGCCTCCATCTGCCTGTACCACAGCCTGCATTCTTGAGGGGTATGATTTCAGCAAATCTCATAAAAGCTGAGACTCAAACTCCATTCCCCTGAGCACTTCGGTCACCTCTCTTCGCAGGTCGTCGAGGCCTGGTATACCATCAAAGTTCACTGTGCACGCTTCAACACAATCCTTTAAGATACTACCAATGTTTTCACACACATTAAGGTCAGGGGAGCTACCTGGAAATTCACTTGATGAGAAGAAATCGATACCACTGTTTCGAAGCAGCTCTTGTGTCTGAAGAGCTTTGAAACATGGCGCCTTATCATACAAAAATGTGACTTCAACAGATAACACATTTTCAGGATCTTTGAGGAAAGGAAATACTCAACCAGTAAGCACAGTTTCTCTGAAGTATTCGCCATTCCATGATTGTCCTTTTTCTTTGATGATCCACATTAACGTTTGGCTGTGAAACAGAGAAAATTCCCAAACATTCAGGAAATTTCACAACTTGGCGATAAGCGTCATCATCGCTGATATCATCCAACTTTGCAGCCCAAATGATGTCATTTTTATGATTTGGCTTTCTGACTGTGTAAATGAAGAATTCATCTGATGTGGCAACATGGTGAAAGTCAGCTTCATCCCAATTTTTAAGAAATGAACTACAAAACCATGCACAGTCTTCTCCCTGTTGCTGACTGATGTTGGGCTTGTTGATAACATGAAATGGCTTGATACCAGATTTGTTCAACTCACGATATACAGCACTATAACTTCTCTTCTTTCCCCTTTTTGTTTCTAGTTCAAGTGCCAATTTACATAAAGACTTTCTTGGTCTACCCACTGCCTCAGCTATGATGTCTTTTGACTCCTGAGAAAGGACTTCAGGCCTTCCAAGATTCTCACTCTTTTTGCGATGACTGTCATATGTATTTTTGTTCCAGTTTCTTTTAACAAAGGATGCACCAGCATCCCTGGCCTCTCTGAAGGTTATAGCCTGGATTCGGTCAATCCATCTGATTTCCTCCGAGTCGTTAGCCATGGCTGTATCTAACTTCGTCACTCAGTCTGAAAATACAAGAAATGTAAAATGAAAAATAGCTTAATAGAACCTTTAAATAATGTACTTGGAGATAGACTATAGCAAAAAAAAATTCATAACTTTCCATTTGTTCTGTGGAGGGGGGCCTCTAATTTTGAAACACCCGGTAAACATATATATTCTATATATATACTAGATGACCAACCCGGTGCTGCCTGGGAAACTCTGAATGATAGTCTACATGTAGGGGGAGGGAAATGGGAAAAGGGAGGGAAGAGGGAAGGGAAGGGAGAGGGGGAGGGGTTTATGTTGATGGTCCGACTGACAGTTCTATTTTATCATGCGAACGTTTACCCGGCAAACAGTCGTGGGAGAACTGACAGGTATTACCATGGTGACTGTCCTTTTTATCCAGATATTACTGTGCTGTCTGTCCCTTTTATCTAGGTATTACTGTGATGACTGTGCCTTTTATCCAGGAATTACTGTGGTGACTGTCCCTTTTATCCTGGTATTACTTTTCTGTCTGTCCCTTTTATCCAGGTATTACTGTGGTGACTGTCCCTTTTATCCAGGTATTCTGTACTGTCTGACACCTTTAACCAGACATTATTGTACTGTCTGTCACCTTTAACCTGGTATTACTGTGCTGTCTGCCCCTTTTATCCAGGCATTACTGTGGTGACTGTTCCTTTTATCCATGTATTACTATGCTGTCTGTCCTTTATCCATGTCTATTTTACTATGCTGTGTTGTCTGTCCCTTTAACCAGGTATTACTGTCTTGTCCTTTTATCTGGGTACTGTGGTAACCCCTTTTATCTGGGTTAACCAGGTATTACTGTGGTAACTGTCCCTTTTATCTGGGTATTACTGTGGTAACTGTCCCTTTATCCAGGTATTACTGTGGTAACTGTCCTTTATCTGGGTGGTAACTGTCCCTTTTATCAGGTATTACTGTGGTAACTGTCCCTTTTATCTGGGTATTACTGTGGTAACTGTCCTTTATCCAGGTATTACTGTGGTAACTGTCCTTCCAAACACGTGTTTATCTGGACAGGACAAAGCAAGCGTCTCGTTTTTCTCCTGGCAGAACATGATTTCAACCATACAATATTTCCGTCTGTTTCTCCCTAACCATTGTTGTCTTGATCAATCACTACTACTTGCATTTGCCTTGCAAACATTCTAATCATGGTAATTACAAACTGTGTTTCTGTTTGTAAACGTGTTTCCCTTACTGCATTATCATTAATCTGTCTTGGCAATTGGCCATTACTGGCCTTTCCATTGATGTATGTTTCATCAATCATGTCCTTTTATCCAGGTATTACTGTGCGTCAATAACATCTTCAGTTCCATTTATCTCAGTAAGGAACTACCAATAAACCAGTACTGTGTATGTAAATCCCCAATCCTTGTTACCTGTCCCTTTTATCCAACTGGTGGTAACTGTCCCTTTTATCCAGGTATTACTGTGGTGACAGTTCCTTTCATCCCATTATTACTGTGGTCTGTCCCCTTTATCCAGGTATTTCTGTAAGAGCCCGACGCTGTCTCTTCCAAACACGTGTGTGTTCGTCAATCGTCATCCATCGGAGTGGACAGGACAAAGCAAGCGTCTCGTTTTTCTCTGGCAGAACGCGATTTCAACCATACAATATTTCCGTCTGTTTCTCCCTAACCATTGTTGTCTTGATGTATGTACAATCACTACTACTTGCATTGCCTTGCAAGCATTCTAATCATGTACTCATAATGTTCCACCGAATTTTCTGTATCAAACTGTGTGTATGTTTCTGTTTGTGAAGACGTCAAACGTCTCGCCATTTCACATATATTATGCTACTGCATTGTATTCATTAATCTGTCTTGAATCTCATGCAATTGGCCATTTGTAGAATTTCCTGGCCTTTCCATTGATGTATGTTTCATCGCTGTATGTTAATCATGTCTCTTGATATCGCCATCTGTTTGTCTGCCGACAAACACAGATGTCTGAATCTTTTATCTCTGTTTTACCTGTCTGTGTGTAGACGCTACATTACCGCTCGCATGCGTCAATAACATCTTCGAAGATTCTGTACATTTATCTCAGTAAGGAACTACCAATAAACCAGTAAATACCCAGCCAGTATGTCACTCAATCCCCAGTCCTTGCATTACTGTGGTGACTGTCCCTTTTATCCAGGAATTACTGTGGTAACGGTCCCTTTTATCCAGGTATTATTATGCTGTCTGTCACCTTTAACTAGGTATTACTGTGCTGGCTGTTCCTTTTATCCAGGTATTACTGTGGTTACTGTCCCTTTTATCCAGATATTACTATGGTGACTGAAAAGCATTTTCAATAATATATTTCTATGGTCTCGAGTACATGAAATGAGGTATGATAAACCCGTAGTTTATTTACCACATAAGCAACAAAGGGAAAGGGGAAGGGAGATGGGGCAAGGGGAAGGGGAGAGGGGTACAGGTTTGAAACCTACCCTGTTATTTGTGTCTGTTTCCTAATATTAGCAGTTATGACTTGGAACATCGACGGAGTGTCTCTTATTTATCAAATTCTCAATTTGTATATCAACAGAGATCTTTAACATTCTCAACTGATCCCTGATCCCCTTCTCCTGCCAACAGCAACCGAATTTGCTGAACAGCAGCGCCAGAGGTCCTTCATTCACATTCTCAATGCGACAAATTTATACAAAGCATTTAGCACCTCAAAGTATATTTATACAAAACATTTACATGTCATCACGAATAAAGAGGAAACTTGAAGGAATTACTCAGCCTCATCTGTGGTGGACCAAATTGGCATCATCTATCTTTGGGTCAGGCTCATCTTCCATTCCACCACTAAGAGATGATGGTAGATTGGTTACTAACCCTAGGGAAAAGGTTGAACTGCTTCATCAAGCTTTTGAAACTAAGCAATCAGCTGAGGATGACCCTCTCTCAGAGAGTTGTCATCCTGAACCTATTCTTACAAAATTTGCATTTCGCTCTAGGGATGTTAAGAAAATTCTTGATAATCATGATAGCTGCGCTGGAGAAGATCTTTATGGTTTCTTCCCAAAGACACAGGATAATACAAAATCCCTTGCCTTGACAGTGACCAATCTTATATCGGTTCTACGGGTAAATCACTCCCCCAGAGATTAATACAACATAAATGTTCAGTTAGGCATAGGCAACAGAGCTCAGCTATTTTTAATCACAAAAAATAACCATAATCACAGAATAAACTGGAATTTGTCACATAAAGTTTATAGCAGCAATTGATGGTTCAAAAGCCAGGTGGTAGAATCAGCTCTGATTAAACAAAGAAATGCAATGAACCTCTCAAAAGGAGCTTGGGACTCAGATATTATAGATAAAATATTCTTTCAACCAGCAATTAAGAAAATTAAAGAGAAATTGTCAACTGGAGTGACGTAATGGCTGACCTCTGGATCCCTTGGCATAAACTCTGCTTTTCTGTAACTCTTGTCATTCATTACCTGCCTGAAGAGAGAGACAGTTGGTCTCTGAAATATAGCATGAACTTTCTGCATTTTTGCATTTTTATGAGCTCCTTATATTGTGTATATATATATATATATATATATATATATATATATATATATATATAATTATAATATGTATGTATGTATATATATGTAGTAACTAGGAAGATGTGAGAAGGCTGAGGAATGAATCAGTTTGTGATATCATACTTTGTATATATACATATATTATATATATATATATATATATATATATATATATATATATATATATATATATTAATCTATATATACAGTATATATATATATATATATATATATATATATATATATATATATATATAATCTATATATGAATATTTGTCACATACACAACACATTTTTTTATGTTCACAAATATTAATCCATAAGTTTCGTGTAAAACCCAATTCATTATACCTCAGTATAGTGCTCATTATACCTCAGTATAGTGCACTGGGTATTAAACAAAATATGTGGATTAATAAGTGTGAATATACAGAAAATGTCCCGGTGTATGTGACAAATGTTCATATACATATTTTTATGAATGTACGCCGCTGTATCGCTTATTTTCTTAATAATTCAGAAAAATCCCATTTGACTAGGGGAATAGGGTATAGCAACAGTATCGGGAGTGACGAGATTTTTAGGAGCTGTTCTACTTTCCCCTACTTAACGATATCCCTGGGAAAACACCTGGGAAGGATGATGACTTTTCCCTTCTAGGTAAGCCACAGACCTAATTAAACCTTTTTGTATTTCCAAATACTGGCCAAGATTTTCTCTTGTTAATCCGCAGGTACAGGCCTCATCTGTCGCCACAAGCCATGCTTTCTGCCATAAAAAGTGCAAGATGACAGAGATCGTCAGTTAGTCTGCTTGCGTCCGCCGAAGGCTCTGTTCGTCTGAGGATCGAGCCTCGAGCCAGCAGGCACTCATTTCCTATACACTTGGGAAACGGTGACCTTTGAGCCTGACGTCGTCATGAGATAGTTAAGGTCTACCTCACCTGGAGACTCTTCTATCCAAGCATCATAGAGAAGCAAAGTACGGTACGTCCTGTGATTCGAGTTAGTTCTAAGCCAGTGTAACTTTTTCTCTGGCTCAATATCTCTCTCTCACAATTCATAATTTAATTCAATCCTTTTTCCCCTTTGACTTTGCAACAGTGTATTTATCAGTGCCAGTGTGTGTCCCTTTCTAGAAGTGCATAGAGTAACACCATTCCCTTGTTAGAAGTGATTAGAGTAATGCAATCCTTTTGTGTATTAATTCGTTCTAAGAGAAATCTTATATTATTATTAGTCTCATCTAGAATTATTTGACTTCCAGGAGTGGTGTCATTGTTATTTGCCAAGTGGATGTTTCTCGTGTTTCCTGATTTGCCAAGAGAAGTCCGCCCTACCTGGCTGATATAATTGTATGACCACTGGAATTTTAAAGACCTCTTGTATATGGTCCATTTATGTATACATTTTAATTACTTAATGTACTATTTATCATATATTTTCATTTTAGTGAGATCTGTTACCTTTAACTTACCTGTGCTTGTGTAAATTAGGTAAGAAGAATTCTCACTTGGCGACTTTCCAATTATTATTTGTTCTTTTTTTTCTCTCTGGTTACGGTATTTCGAGAGTTTTATTGCAAGTTCCTATTAATCACAGTAAGGTAAACTCCAGCGCCTCTCGAAATATGTAATAATATATATGTGTTAACCACCCACACCAGGGTATCGGCCTTACCTGAAGTTCGGTGGGTATCTTGTCGTCGACAGCAGAGAAGTGCCCTTCTCTCTCTCTCTCTCTCTCTCTCTCTCTCTCTCTCTCTCTCTCTCTCTCTCTCTCTCTCTCATTTACCTAACCAGTCTTAAGGTGTATAAATCAAATCCTAAACTACAAAAATTGATTTATTATGCAAAATGAATTAAGGAAGATAGAACTAAATTCATTAAGTATTCCCTGAAATAAAGAGAAAAATGATGCAGGTCACATATGAAAGGTGGGGATTATTTCCTGTCTCCCCCATCTCATGGAAGTCTGTTACACATAACTTTTAAAGTTATTTCTGTTTCTGCTCCATTAAAACGACCACTTTTCCAATCAGCCATTTTAAATGCTCACTTAACTAGGAGCATATATTCCTGAAACAATCATGGGTCCATTTGAAACATTCCTGGGGAAAAATGGAACCATCACTATTAGACCCCAGCTTATAGACACAAAAACACGTGAGATAAAATGTTAAGTAATGTCAAATGGTAACACTTGTAAAGGTTAGTAAGTTTAAAGTTCAACATTTATATTCCGCAGAAGGAATTCCAATTTCCTCGTGTTCCAACACACGTCCAGGCACTAATGATTCTCAAACAGGAATGAAAAACTCTTCACCAGAGTCCTCGCGCCTTTGCTATTCCGTAACAAATGTATGCACATATATTTCCTTGTGAAACCGATTATATCCAGACCAAAAAGTTCCATGACTTAATAATGGAAAAATCTGTCACCGACATGTGATGCTGTATCTAAGCAGCCTATGAATAATTTTTGAGTCATCGGCTGTTCAATTGCTGATCTCGCTTTGTACTGTTGTGGATGGAACCTCCTTGGTTTCCAACTGGACGAACAAATGCTGAATCTCAAAAGTGACTGAACTCAAGGTACTGAATCACCAAACACATACCCCCACCTGTGAGGTCACTGAATATGACAAGCATTGGTATGTTACGAATTATCTCCAATATACTTTATATATATATATATATATATATATATATATATATATATATATATATATATATATATATATATATATATATATATATATATATATATATATATATCTTCCAAGGATCCCAGCCACCAAATGCTCAACTTAAAGCTGGAAAATACAACAGTGAATTTTGGCACTGCCTGACAGGGAAGGGCAACAGGAATATTGGCTCCTCCTTTAACCCATTATTCGCACTGTATATCCCTTTCAACTTTCTCTTCTCGAACATGTGATGCTGCGGAACCTTTTGTTTACAGACACGAGGCTATGAAGAGACTAAGTCTGGCTGGAGGCAGAATAGAGCTGGGGATGCAGATTACAAGAAAGGACATCTGGCATGAACACCTGGATCTTGAGTCATAAACGATGCACGCATGTAGGGAAACAACACCAGCTCCATCTACCTGTGGGTGGCCTCCTAATCCCTGACTGAAGTCACATAAGGGCCTCACCGAAGGAACAAAACAGAGAGACATAGCTGGACGCGAGCGAGACATATCTCTCCCTCCATTCCTGCCTCCTACAGAGAGCTTTGCCCTACCACGTGGTCCTATCTTGAGGGACCCTCAGTATTCTTAGCAGTGAAGCCCTTAGCCCTACCCTGCAGCCATTATCCTTGCTGAAGCCACCTCTTCTACAAGGTGAAGTGATCTGTTGCAAAGGTTCTTCCAGTCAGTCACACTATTTTAATTCTTGTACGAAACCTCTTATTTCCATTTCTAAGTGCCAATATTTCCATATCAACCTTGCCTTGTTAGGGCAGTGTTACGTAAGCACCTGTGTTTAAATAATTACAAAAAATCGTGTGTTCAAGACTTCCTTGGCACCCTCTGTGCTCACCTTGTCCTATGCATATTTTACTGTGTCCTTACTGGCTTTTAATTCATAAATCTCTCTGTTTACAGAGGGTTTGTTAGGCGTGGAAATCTCTCTTGACTGTGCATTGTATCAGCATCGTCACACTGATGGATATACCTTCAAGTTTTCCCAGTTATAATTAACCTCTCAGGCCTTGCCTGCCTGATTAGTCCATTTCATCTTCTGATAGTTCATTTCATGTAGATACACGTAATTTTAAACTTACCCTAACGTGTTTACTTACAAATACCTTGTGATCAGAACCCACAGCTCAGTTAAATTCCCCCTTTTTCCTTGTTTTTTTACAATTTCCTGAATCAACAGCTGTCAGATTTTATACAAAAATAGAGGTAAGTAATGAACTCATTCATTTAGAGTCTATAACTGGCTCATGATAAGCATTTCCCCAGGTTAAATCAATCATATATATATATATATATATATATATATATATATATATATATATAAATAATATACTGTATATATATAATCATGAAGCTACAAATGTTGTTTAATATCATGATAGAAATTTCATATATATACATATACATATATTATATACATATATATATATATATATATATATATATATATATATATATATATATATATATATATATATATATTATACAGTCAGATAAGGTCATAACCTCCTTCCACATCTGTTATAAGATCAATGTCATAATTAACTTATATCTCAAAGAACCCACGGTAGCGTTGGCCAGCCTGCTCACTGTGCTAGGCATTTTCTCTCTCTCTCTCTCTCTCTCTCTCTCTCTCTCTCTCTCTCTTTCTAATCCAACTCACTAGCTGAACCAAGGAAGACCAGCAAAAACATGTCGACAAAAATATAATTTATTCATCTACCATGGCAAATAGGTTGGAATCCAAAATAGGAATGAAATGGGAATATCAGCATCCCAGAATTGTTACCCAAAATAATCAAGTAATAATATAACATAGTGCTACCAGCATCCACCAGTTGAGTCTCTACAACAAAGAGTCAAAATAAGTTAAACATAACCGTAGTCATGATAAATCACATCCCCCTCCATTTATATTGACCCCTATTCAATACAACTGAGGAAAAAAGGGAAAACAAAACTTTTAAAAATAGGCACAGCAAAAAATAAATGTGGGATATTTCCCACGTTACCAATCCCAAAAGAAATACACAAAATTAAATACATCAAAATCCAAACTCAGAAAAATCAATAAAAATCAAAGAGACATAGCAGATAAAAATAAATGGGGAAAAGATATTCAAAGCATGGTAATCAGTGCAAAGAATCTGTACATGTTAAAGAAAGTTACCAAAACCCATTCAGGTTTTTTTGAAAATAAAGTTTCAGCTCATCTCACAGGCACTACACAGTCTTCAATGAAAGCAGATCTGATCACAAGGGAATCTCGTCCCGAAATGTCTAACCTGTACTCAAACTGGATCATTTACAGTTTCTGTGACACACCCATGAAAGCGAATGAATGAACGCTCTACCGGAACTTGACAACATCTGATGACATGGCCAGAGCATCACCCAGGGCACGATGCCCTCTGACTCTATGGGAAGTCAGACTGATACCAGGCCTTCATCAGCACTGAATTGCTGGGTACGTAGGCACTGTTTCCATATAAATTTGCCCAGAATATCTCCAAGAAAAATGCTTAGCTAAAAAAAAAGAAATGTATAACATAATCATTCCAATGTTTTCACACTCACACACACACACACACACACACACACACACACACACTATATATATATATATATATATATATATATATATATATATATATATATATATATATATATATATATATCTATATATATATATCAAAGGCCAGTAGGAAATAATGAAGGGCAGCAGTACCTGTGTAACGTGTATTTTGATACCTCATCAGGGTACGATGAGGTGTATCAAAATACGGGAATCGGTACTTGTCCAGCGTGGATAGAGTGTGGAGTTCCAAAGTTACTCCCAGGCTCCGGGGTGTCGGCAGATTTTCTGATAGGACTGTCTCCTCTTAGACTGATTTGTCCTGAACTCTTCGTGGCGTGACCTTTATATCGTACCCTGATGAGGTTAGTATCAAAAATACACAAAGCGCTGGTACTGCTGCCTTGCATTATTTCATACTGGCTCCGCATACAATCTTCAAGTGTTACTTGTAACGTGTATATTATATATATATATATATATATATATATATTATATATATATAATATATATATATATACATATATATATATATATATATATATATATATATATATATATATATATATATATATATATATATATATATACTGTTACAGGTTTACAGGAGGAAGTTTGTGATCATAAATATAAATCCTCTAGTTAAGCCCATAAACTAAAGAAAAGCAAAAATAACAGATAAATGGTAGGTCGCAAAGTGAAAATGGATGTCTTAACAGCAATTTATTAATTACAATCACAACATGGAAGAAATTACTAATGAAAATTGACACTTTCACCAAAGTAAGGTAACTGAATTTACACATCCGGCAATGACTGAGTGGTGGATAACACATTACAATTATGAATACTGGCCTGCAAGAGGACCCAGCCATTTTAGGCAATAATTCTATCAGCTCCGATAGGGCGGACAATTACAGGCAATCAGGAACACAGACACTCGGCTATGCTGGTAGCGGCATTAATAACACTCCCGGAATGAATGCAAGAATTGGAGGGAAATTATTCACTCTACTCACTTGCTAGCAAGGGGTGAGAATTAGGTTATACATTGTCAAGGAATTACACAAGGGATGTGGATACACTGTTTAAATGGATGAAACAAGAAGTTACTTGAGCAATGAATTGTGAGAGAGAGATATTAAAATGAGTCAAAGAAAAAGATACTGGCCAACCATTCTCCCTTCAGGGCACATTACTTTCGTTGCTTCCTGGTTTTGGATGTGACCCAAGTTAGCGACAATGTCCAGCGTGGATAGAGTGTGAGTTCCAAAGTTACCCCTGGCTCTGGGGTGCCAGGCAGAGATTTCCCGATAGGACTGTCTCCTAGACTGGTTTGTCCTGAACTCTTCATGGTGTGACCTCTGTGTTTTGCAGTCTGGATCATTACTAGAGGCGTCGCTTTAGGGTCCGAGTCAGGCACGTACCTGGTAATTTGAAGGGCTTGGCCAGCAAATGTTTAAAACTTCAGTGAGAGAAATTGAATTTAGGGATTGGGTAGGGGGACAGCTCCCTACATCTGCATGTGTTCTCCCTTGAGACTCTCAAGAACTCTCCTGAAAGGTGCGGCATTTTACTGGTCCCAGCAACTCTACTATCACTTGTAAGGCCATAGATCCCTCTCTCTCCCCACTCAATGCCTGGTATACCAGGTTAGTATATTTTGCAACAAAAGGCTTAATAGTTGACGATTTGAGCAATATTCATAAAAGCTCTTCCTTTACGCAGATTATTCCACTCATTCGGTGAAGGTCTGCACTATCAAGCCGTTTAGACCGGTTCGTTAGTACTTCCCAAATGGATCATTGCCTGATACAAGTTGGAATTAGTTTCAGATACAATCTAACATCCCCGATGTGAAGTAAGCTTGCTAGCTAATCAACTCCATGTCTCTAGCACTAGCATAAAAGGTTGTCTTTGTCTAATTTAAAAGGAACCCAAAAGGAACTGGAAAAGCTAGTGACTCAAGGTCATAAAATGCTAACTAAATTTCACACAGAACTAATATACAGCACAAAAGGATAACTAGGTACTTGCAGAGAATAATCTAAATTATAACAAGTCAATTATTTATGGCAAATGTACATGGACATGAACATTTTAACAATGAAAGTTTATCAGCATGAAACATTGCAACATACATTTATGCTACATCTACAGAATACAAGAACATATAACAACCTCCAAAATAAGCTAGGACATGTTCTTCAGATTGTGCTAAAAGAACACTAGCAAAGTACAAAACAAATTCTTTCAATACAACCTACTGATTAAAGGTAGAGACAACCCTAGGCATTCTTTTCTGGATTAGGCTAAGTTGCTCTATAAAATGAGTGCACTGTTACACTATAAAATAAGGAGTGCCATGAGAGGTCTATGGCTCTGAGTGTTGCATGAACTCCTATGCTCCCTACTTCTTTTCTCTCCTGCTTTCCTTTGTACATTAGGCTTAGGTTTTCTGGCTGGAACATGGGCACATGGCTCTAGAGGAAGTTGAGGAGACCCTGGTGCCTGGTCTGAGCCCGCAATACCACTACCCTTGCGACTTAGACCTGGAGTGACAATGGGTGTACTGTTATCTGGCAAAACAGGCACTGAGTCGGCTACTGCCTTGGCTGCTGCATCAGCCTGGACAGCAATGGTGTCAACTTGTTCTGCTAGCCTTTGATGTTGGCTGACACATTGGTGACCAACTTCAACAGGACTTCTTTCACAGATTCATCCCCCAGAGTTTTGTCTGCTGGGGACTGTGAGGAAGTAGAAGAGGTGGATGTAGGTGCGAGGGGCTTGCAGGTGATGAGGACCAACTCAGGCATGGGTTAAGAGGCCACACTGGGGGGACGAGCTTCCGCTGAGGTCATAGGAATCCGAAAGAGACCCTACTAAACTATGGGTTGGCTCTGAGTCAGACACTGGTAGCGGTGCCAGGCCAGTAGATGAGAGGGGGGCCGGAATGAGATCTCCTGAAGGGAGATCGACAGCGTGCTCTGGCACTACTCTAATGCAGGCTCAGGCACAGGATTAGAAAGGGGGATGTCAATGGCCTCGGGACTTAAAGTGCCAGGCATCTATGGTTGTATACTTTGAAAAGACCCAGAATGTGACTCTGTTGGGGCCTCAATGACCAAACTGATTGGAGCACTACTCCGGTCAGGCACTGGCACTGGCTGCGGCTCAACAGCAGGGCTGGAAGTAACATCAGTGACTGAAGGAGATGCCCACAGGGTAGGACCCTAGGCTGACCCAGTGAGGAGTTGAGGGAGGTCCCTTCCTGGCCCTTAATGGACGGGAATCCTCATATGAGTATCTATAACAGGTTTTGGGTGATGGACGGGAATCCTCATATGAGTACTAATATTATACACCATATGATTTGGCTGTATTGAGCTGGAAAGAGTTTCCATCACTTCAATGGCCCATAAATGAATGGTGGCAACTTTAGACTCAGCTCAGCTCGGAAAGTGGGCATCTCAGGGAGATCAGTATTATTCTTGACTTGATGGGGGGATGTCTTGCTCCTCTCTCTCTCATGACATGTTTTTATTTATTTGCTCATAAATATACCCAGGGACTGCTGTTGGTTTTAGTTCTTATCTTTTATGATATGATGTCAGTTATAATTGTAATTTTGCAAAGAAAAGTGCAAAGAAATATTAGAAAAAACATGTATACCTCCAAAAAAGTTACTGCATTTCCTGATCTCAGTAAATATATTACAACAAGTATACTCAGAATTTATTACTGATTTTAGTTCTTATCTGCTATGATATTGGGTGAGCTGTAATTATAATTCTACAAAATAAAATAAAATAAATTATTAGAAAAAAAACATGTATGATGGTAAAATTTACGAGTTTTTGTAAAAGAGGACCCACACAGGATTGTAAATAGTAACTTTCAACTTCCCGTGGAAGGTAGGGAAATTTTTTTAGAAATTTTTTCTTATACCATGTGCATTTGCATATCTTCCGCTTTCCATTAATGTGTTTTTTCTTAAACTGCCCAACCTTAAAGTTTGCCCAGTCTGCGGTGTGCATGATATATAATTAGCCCGTTCCTTAAGGGTTAGGAGGAGGTCATAACCTCCAGGAATATGGTCAGCTACTCCAGCAGTACAAATCCTACATCTGTGTGGTCTGGTGACCCTCAATCAGACAGTTGGGAGGGTCAGCTTCCAAATATTAATGCTTTCAATAGTTACACGCTGGTTTTCTTGAATAATGGCCCCATAGGGCACTTTTCTCACCTTATAACAGAGATCTGGGCGCCAGAGTCTTCAAGTTAGGTATACCTTAGTTTAACCAGACCACTGGAGAGCTGATTAACAGCCTCAGGAGCTGACCAAAAGGATTAGATTTATTTTACGTGGCATGACCAATTGGTTACCTAACAATGGGACTCTCGGACTTTATTTTAGAATCTGAACCACATTATAACGAGAAATGAATTTCCATCACCAGAAATAAATTCCTCTAATTCTTCACTGGCCGGTCGGAGAATTGAGTGAGGGACCAGCAGAGTGCTAGCTGAGACCGATACCCACCCATCCAATGAGGAACAAAAAAGCTATGATCTGGTTAGCGTGATGATGACCTCTAGGAGGTGAAACATAAATAGGGCCCACAGCTGGAGGTCCTAAAGAGGATGGATGAGTGGCTGCTACAGCAACAACGGCGTTAGGTTTATTGTTAGGGCAATTCCTGTAAGTCGTGCAATACCCATATTCCTTATGTTGAGGCAATAAACTTTACTGTAGTCTCTCTGAGGAGCAGTTATGGTGAGAGTAGACTGGGAATTCTGATTAGAGGGGGCTCTGCCATGGCTCCCTCTTTAGCTTTGCAATGGGCTGTTAAATGCCCTACTTTTTTTACAATTAGCACAAACAGGTGGATTAGAAGGTCTGTGTCTTGGGCAGACCGCTCAGGCAGTGAGATCAGAAGGCACTATGTGTCTATTTGAAGTGCTGGAGGCTGGGTGGTACATCTTGTAGGCATCAGCTAGATGGCAGCACTTAGCAAATGATTTTGGCTGCCTCTCGCCTATGTGTAAGGCCAAAGGACCGGGAGCGTAGTATAGGAAGTCCTCATGCTGCATTTGATTTAATATATCGTCGACGGTTTGACAATCCCCGCCATCGATCCACTGCCACAAAGCTTGGTTCTTTTTGTAAGACCAGTTGGACCATGTCTGACTGATCTCTTTGGGAAGACCTCACCATCTCTGCCCCCATCGCTCAGGCGCAATTTCATATGCGATAGCTACGGCCTTCCTGACCTCTTCAAGGTTTCCCTTATCGCCATTCTCTAAAGAATTTAAGGCATTCTGTCCCTTTCCGGTTATGTGGTTTGTAAGAACCATGGCCTTCTCAGTGTCCGATTGTACTCAGAGAAGAGCATTTCCACCTGCTCTAGCCATGCTTCTGGTTCTGTTTCACTCCACTTTGGCATGAAGATGATGGAAGGCTTGGAGACTGTGGGGGGGGAGGGGGGGAGGATTTTCGGCTCGGTGTTGAGCCAGTGCCACGGCACTGTCCTGTTTGGCTTTCTTGATTTCTGCTTCTTTTTCCTTCAAAGCTCGTTCATACTGTTGCTGCTTTTCTTTCTCCTGTTCTTCATGCTGTTGCTGCTTCTGCTCTTGTGCTTCACACTCTATTTCTTCTTCTCTGGCTTTCTGAGTGGCAGCTACTTGATCCTGTACCCATTGGAGCAGCTGTTCCCCCTTTAATGTCGTACTCTTCCTTACCTCCATAAAAGCTTTGTACCCCTCGGCAGACATGTTTGTTAATGCTTAAAGCAGAGTCTGATCTTCCCCAAAATTTTGTTAAAATCTTAAGATATGACACAGAAGATTTACCTGCATATGTAATTGAGTTCTGAAGAACTGAAGAATTCAAAGGCACAAAAAGGTGGATTGGTTTCTTAATTAAGTAACGTGTAGTGGTCGATGGCTCATATGCACTTTTGTATATAAAACACAGAAATGTTTACTTGCCCACAGACACAGTGGTAACATGAGTGGGGATGCGGTTCATTTAGAAGAGATTAATTAAATAAATATGCAGTGCAACAATGGCACGCTAATGAGCCGTGTGGAACACGCAAAAAAATGTAAAATTAGCACGAAAAGCGAATTTATAAATAAGTACAGGCTACGATTAAGATTAGTAAAATTCCCAGTTGGGGTATACAGATTAGATTGGGAAATTTCAGTAAAATACTGCCTAGCACATTGAATTGGTTTGCTTTATTTCTAGCAAATATCATTTATCCAATGCGTAGCGGCATTCAACACTTGCGGGGACGTGGTTTTTATTTCTTTATAAAAAGGTATGATTCCAGAAATTAATACCTGACATGTATAATTAATGTTTGGTAATTCGAATGACTCGATTTGTATAAAGGCAAAGGTTGTACAATTAAATCAACTCATATACCAAGATTAAAGATTCATGTTCCTAGCAATAGTGGGTAAAAAGGGATAACTTAAGAAAATGAAATTTCTCTCTCGAATAGAATAAGCAAAGAATGTAACTTAATGATGCGTAATAAGGATAATAGCAGAGCTAACAGAACTGATAAAGTTTCTCTCTTATGTTACGATGAACGATATGGCAATGATTATTGCTTTTTTTAGAAGAGGAGGTATGTAATGTTTGCGTTTATTTTCAGATGCAAAATTACTATGTTTTTAAATAACACCAATAAAAGAAATTGTAAGAATTATAAGAAGTTCTATCGACAGTGATAACAACTTGTGTAAATGTTAAATGGAAATTTACTTATGCGCCTGAATTGACAGCGCTAGGTATTTGGCAGTGATTCTTGAAATGGCTGCCTTGGGTTTGACAGAAGGATGCATGTGTTTTGCCAGGAAGCTGACAGTGAAGTCAAAATAATGCTTAACTTTTGTTTTGTAAACAACCTTGTCTATGCTTTTTGTTTCCAACAAGAAGCAGGTCGGATGCTTGACTTCGTCACTCGATCAGACACACTAATGCCAGTGTTCTTGCATTATTTTACGAGATACAATTACATGAATTTTCTGTGATGGCTCAATGCACGCATATATATATAGATGTGAATTAACGCTTACAAAAGCAAAGAACTATTTTACTGGGCTAAAATTTTAAACAGAAGGTCGTCTTAAATGATGATTGGCAAACTCTGAGCAAAGTATTCTAAGCTACCCTAAGAATTGTGGGGAGAGAATGAAACCTTTCTGGTGAACTTTGTTGCCAGTAAAATTTAAGCAGATATTGGGTAAATGATATGCAAATAACACAGTGACTAAGCCAGCTAAAAATTGTGAGAGCAAGCGAAGCTTTTCTGGTGAACGAAATTAACTGACGCACACGGTGGACGTTATACCTAACAGGCAGGGTGACTGAGTCCCCAGTTTAGGAATTCCTATGCCTTGTGGATGAAATAAAAATTCCACTGACCTATCAAAAGACAAAATTGTACACTTTTCTCTTGAAGCACATGCAATAAGCTCATCTAGCTAACGGTTAACACTACTTCCTTGACAGCTAGTGTATTTCCTGCAGGTGCAGACATGCAAAATGGCGAAACCCTAACTTGCTACTCTCTTCCTGACTACATGTTGCTTTGGCCTACCAACATGACGGCGCTAAATTCAATTCACTTTCGCTCTCACTGGTTGAATTTATTCCTTAATCACAAATCAAAATACACCATGCATTAGATTGCTAATTTCCTACCCATGGAAAAGTGAATAAACACTTTTATCACTCTGGTTCTAAGACCACGTTACCTGCCTTGCTGGTTCCAGATTGCCTTTGAAGAAATTAATGCTTTTCCTTGAGAATTAATTTACAGGTTCGATGAACTCTTACGAGTTCTAGCTAGCAAGGAATGCTAATTACTAATTCATTCGAAGAGATCCTGGCAAGGTCGCCACTGCTACAGGCTTAGAGGTGGGGGGGGGGATGTGATTACTGGGCCTTGAAATAATAATTTACCCTTACAAGAAAACCCCTCATAAGCCCATAAACTGAAGAAATGCAAAAATAACAAATAATGGTAGGTCGCAAAGTGTGTAAGGACTGGGGTTTGAGTGACCTACTGGCTGGGTGTTTACTGGTTTATTGGTAGTTCCTTACTGAAATAAATGTACAGAATCTTCAAAGATGTTATTGACGTGTGCGAGCGCTAAGGTAGCGTCTACACATAGACAGGTAAAAACAGAGATACAGACTCGGGCATCT
>NC_089793.1:43389451-43416951 GCF_040412425.1 Macrobrachium rosenbergii | reverse complement strand
ATGGCGACTTCGGTGGGTCCTTCTTTGTGCTACTGACGTCTGGAGGCTCGGGGTGCCCTTGCTGAAGTATGCGAATCGGTAATGGCCCCGCAATATCTCACATGGCATTCTATTAATGTGCGGAATGCCAGCGGTTGGGCAAAGGGGCATGGAGAGGGGAGAGGGGAGAGGGTACCGGGTGGGGAGGGGGGGTTGAAGAGTGCAGCAAGGAAGAGAAAATCTGGTACTGCAACATCGCGGCCAAACAAAGATGGTGAACAAAATGGCGGGTTCTTCGTTCTGAATGGCTTTGGTTAGTCATACCCCCCCACCCCCCGATTCTACTTGAAATAGGTCTTCACTGCTAAAGGAGAAATCTCTCTACTTTACCAAATAAAAATGCTGGTTCTCTATTTAAAAGACCAGCTTTATGCAAAAAATTTGTTTGAGTTTTAGATTACCCCGTCTGGCAATAGAAAGCAATGCAAAACATTCCTAGTTCAAAAGGCTTACATGCAAAAAATACACCATTGTTTGAATGAAAGCGACCACAAACTACGCACCGCGTCCTTAATTTGTTTTAAGGCTCAATACCTAAATGGTTGCTAAAAATTATCATCCATAACGATAAATATATCACATCAACTTGAACTCCCTGGCTTAAGATAACAAAACAAGAATTTAACAGCCAAGATAATAAGCCATAACTGTGAACAAGTCATACAGCAGGTTATTCGATAAAAACCAGGGGCAATTTATTCACGAGTCTAAGGCTAATTTACTAACTCAGGGAAGATACGGAAATTTCCGAAACTAATTTACTAATTCATGGGAAAACGAAACTTTAACAAATGCAATAACCCAGAGAAGTTTTGAAATATAAGCTAATTCACTAAACCAGGGAAGAATTGTTCTATTCTAAGCTAATTCAAGAATTCGGGGAAGATTTTCAAATCTAAACCAACTTTCTTTTCATATTTCATGAAAAATATTTTCTGATGATTTTAACAAATGCTTTACTTGATCATGAAAAACGGGAAACCTCCAAATCTTTTCGTAGAAAACATATCTGTATTTACCTGACAGTTTGACTGAGATTGTGAAACAGCAATTCAGTACAATATGACAAGCCTGTAGGTGCACAGTCGCAGCAAGATTAAAACTCAATTATATCGGACCATCTTCCAATAATGTAGAGAAGCAATCACCTTGTTCTTCTCGGAGACACTGAATCACTGAATAAATCAAATGGATATTCTGTCAATCCAGTTCTTATAAAAGGACAAGAACCCGTTAGGGCCAATCAACACAGGGACTCACCAAGAATACCTGTCTCCGTCCACCAAACTGGGCTTTTCTGAGTTTCCTTAATTCACTCTAATTTAATTTTTCTAGCTTTCATTTGTCTGCCGAGTCATTAAACAGGGAAAAATTATATGAGGATCCTTCACAATCTATAACCGGAAGGGATGGAAATAATGAGAAGCATTTTATTTTACTATTCTTCTTCTTTCTCTTCATTCGGCAATTCGATGACCGCAGTCATAGCGACGTCACATTCTTTAATCACTTACATGAAATAAAACTCTCTCTTTTACCCCAAACGAAATTCTATTCTGAGTATATCTGAATTGCCTTTAGACTGTTCTGTACGAGTGTCCGCATTGTGAACAAAATAATAACAATAATAATACTAGATTTAAACTTTTGTTATTCACCTTCTGGACTTCGCGTTTCCTCTTGTATACTTCTATAATTGTGTGATGGTCTCACCACTCGACAGTTTTCTTGCTGCTGCAGTCCGTATGTGACAGCTGTTCCATCCTCACTGCCGCCTTCTTCATGAATTCCTTTCGTCTAGGCCTACGTGGAGATCGCTGAAGGAGGGCCTAAGCTGGATCAAGTGTCTCATTGGTCAGGCTATCCAGATCTATGGTGGAGGCCTAAGGTATAATAGACTAACACAAGGGTAAAATAAACTAACACAAAAATATCTTTGATTTGTGGGTCAATAACCATTCCCTAAACCAATTCTACTAACAGGGCTTGGTCGTCTCCTCAGTAATTAATCTTTCTGTACGAAAATAATCTCTTAATCTTCAGTAATGCTTTCTCGAGAGCTATAAGGAATTTCATTTCCTAAGCGACGGTCTGCAACTACTATTCCCCCCTTTTTTTTTTTTTTGGTGGGGGCGCACAGCTCGAGTCCTAGCAAAACAAGGGAAGGGCCACCAAACAGTTTCAAGAAATGTTCGTTCTTTCTTCGATACTGATAAACAGTCCCATCTTAGACTGTGTTCTTGTGATTCCTTCCCTGAAAGCCATAAAGTAACACGGACTCTATAAAGATACATATCCCACACTATCTCTTTAATTACCACACATTATCACTACAGGTTTTCTTATTAGTTTCAGTTCAAACAAAAATCTCCGTGACAAGATCTCTTTCTCCCCCTCACAACACACACACACACATACAGTGTATATATGTATGTAAATGTGTGTATATATATATATATATATATATATATATATATATATATATATATATATATATATATATATATATATATATATATATATATATAGTCCCAAAATTAAACAATCAAACTACCGCTACCCCTCTTTACCTGGCATAACTATACAGTATTTACTCGGGACCTTTCAATTCTTCTAGTCACTCTTCTTCCCTTCACTTAAAATGGTGAGTCTCATAACACTTTGTGTTTTTTTTTGTGAATTTTATTATAAATGTATGTTGGCTTTTTATTATATTTTATCTGTTTTCGTCTTTTTACAGCCGTGATGATGGGGCTGGACCCCGAAACGTCGCTTAATAGAGCATTGCGAAATTACCACTAGATGTCTCCCTTGCTTCCTTATATGAATATATCTCCCATGACAACTGCTTTCTTGTTGTTTTATATATATATATATATATATATATATATATATATATATATATATATATATATATATATATATATATATATGAAGAGGAATGAAAGAGGGCTGAAAGACTCCAGTTACTACAGTAAACTTAACTGGTTAACATTTCCAGAGCGAGGTCATCGCTCTCCATACGTTATTGCACTTAGAAGAACTAGAAGTCAAAAGAAGAATGAGGAGGTGAAATTAAGTGGATCTAGAAAAAAGTAAGAGAAGATAAGAATCACAAGGAAAATGAATAAAAAGTTTAACGTTACAAAAGCACTGAAGAGCTAACTAAATGAACCACAGGAAATGAGGTAAAAATACAAATAAATAAAAGGTCCAAATAATTGTCGAAAATGGTACAGTGTTCACAAGTGTAATTCACCGCCAGCTGTGCGCTTCTCACTTCAATTCTGAGGTTAAAGAATGCATCGAAACATACAAGCCGCATACAAAAGTCGTTTACCTCAATGGAGAGGTGGCTTCCATGAACAATAAAGTAACAGTCACCGCTTTGCTCATACTTTCACTTCTGAACCAAGAATGAATCACTTATGCAGCAAATTTCCGCAGAAACACCTACTTTGTATACCTTCACAGCAGTGTGTCCACCTCCTACACACAATGCGTCACCACCTCTAACTAGTACCGGTACTAGTTCTTCGCTGGGCGAGTCGGTAGAGTTGTGGGCTAGCACTCGCTAGGGCCGAGTTCGAGTCTCCGGCCGGCTAATGAAGAATTAGAGGAATTTATTTCTGGTGATAGAAATTCATTTCTCGCTATAATGTGGTTCGGATTCCACAGTAAGCTGTAGGTCCCGTTGCTAAGTAACCAAATGGTTCTTAGCCACGTAAAATAAGTCTAATCCTTCGGGCCAACCCTAGGAGATCTATTAATCAGCTCAGTGGTCTGGTAAAACTAAGGTATACTTAACTTAACTTCCTGGGTACTGGGGACCTCCGTTCTAACGCTCTTCGACACCATCCGTCAAATGCTTTCTTGATCTCCCTGTCCCTCTTCCATTCAAAACTTAAAAAATGTGAAAATTTTTCACCATTCGTATTGTCTTCAGTTCTCTTTATAAAACAAACTCCATCAAAATCTATCGTTTCACAAGCGAAAAAAAATTTTCATACAATCTTGGAATCTGCATTTCTCAGCATTTAAACCTATTTGACTTCCATAAAGGAGAGTTGGCTCACCAGCCCCTTCGTACATTTCAAATTTTGTCTCTAACACTCCTCTTCTATTCTATATCTTTTGCAGAAATTCTGTTCTCTTCTTAGTTTTATCAGTAATTTTCCTATCATTCTACTCTATTTCGTTACATTTACTTGCAAAGATCTGCGTGGATCAACCACTTCCATTGGTATACCTATCATAATCACATTTATTCCTCTATGCTCGTGGCTCCCATATAACCCCATTAACTTAGTCATACTTTTAAACTTCTTCTCTTGTAAACGCTTTAAAAATCTTTAATCAGTCTGCAGGATTTCTCCATTAACACTAACTAACATTGCATCATCTGAAAACATCAGCCGCTCTCCCCCCCGCCCCCCCCACACACACACATATATTATCTATTTATTTATTTATTTATACACAGATCCTTGATGCTGTAATTTACTCTGTGGAAGCTTGCTCAACAATTTAATGAGGGTTTTGACTAGTATCATATGAATAAGAACATATTATGATAAACCCTTAAACATTTATTTATCTATCTGTAACTCGGGCAAGGGTGAGACGCTGGAAGATCCCTATACCTGCCTAAGTATGAGAGAGAGAGAGAGAGAGAGAGAGAGAGAGAGAGAGTTATTATGGTTAACGTGATTATGGACCATTTCTTTTATTTTATTTAGGAGTCAGGAGAGACAGGAGACGGCAGTGTTTTCTACCCGTTGCTATTGAACCTGTAACAGATCAACGCCAAGGGTCTTCCTTTTGTAGAGCTCAAAAAATTTAAATATCTATTTCTTCCTTCTTCTTCATTCTATCTCTGCCCCATTTAACCGCCTCCCCATTACTACTACGTTCATCCTGACCTCCCCAATCAGGGCCCATCCTCAGTTCCCGTGTGATGTGGCCGACAGGACTTTTAAGGAGAATTTAAATAGCTCGGTGATGACTTACGATCTCGAATTGTGGATCGTTCTAATTGGCTGCTGAGAAGCGCCGGGGACCAAGGAAAAAATCAGGCTGCCAAATTCTGATGTTTTATCTGTTCCAATATTTTCTATATTAAGCTTTTTTAGGCAACTTTTAAGGAAACAGGTATTCAAAGTCAAAGCTTAAAACAAGTTTTTCAAATCAATGGTCGTAGCCTTTCTTATCGATCATACGGAAAAGCAAACTTCCGAGTAAACAAATAGATAAAGAAATGGATAATAAACCCGTAAATAAAAAAAATGCAAATAAATAACTGATATATGAAGCAAGTACATAAAATCTTCAGGTAAGTTTAAGTATAGATCGCAATGACCTTTATAATTATGGAGGATATAAATACAATATTGCTAATAATAATTTGGAAAATTGTAATAATTCTGATGTGTTCTTAAACTTTCATGGAGCCACAACTTAAGTCTCACAAATATAATCACGTAGATGCATGCAATAAATATATATACGCAAGTACACACACACACACATATCCATGAGTGCAAATACTGACATGCCTGTCCATAAACAGGGTGTATGCAAAAGATTGGGAGGAAACTTAGAGTGATTATATGGAAGCCAAGGTTGGAGCGACTGAAGGCATTATGGAGCCAAGTCTCCTCTAGGGAAGTAAAGTGTGAATGCTGAATGCACATGAAAGACGATGTTTATGTAGGATCTGTGGCAATAGAAGTAATGAAAGGGTGATAAGAGGGTTAGCGTAGAAGAAAGAATGTAACAAAATGTTCTGAGACGTTTAGCCACAGAAAGAATGAAGGATGAAAGGATAGTGACACGAATATACAATTTGCAAGTGCTGGAGGCAAGAAAGAGAGGAAGATGTAGAAAGAGATGGATGGATGAAGTGAAAACAGTATTGCAAAGGAAGGGCCTCAACCCCGGCCAGCTAATGAAGAGTTAGAGGAATTTATTTCTGGTGATAGAAATTAATTTCTCGCTATAATGTGGTTCGGATTCCACAATAAGATGTAGGTCCCGCTGCTAAGTAACAAATTGGTTCTTAGCCACGTTAAATAAGCCTAATCCTTCGGGCCAGCCCTAGGAGAGCTGTTAATCAGCTCAGTGGTCTGGTAAAACTAAGGTATACTTAACATCCAGGAAGAGAGAACATGTATTCAGATAGTGGAGAATGGCGCAGTGAACGAATCTTTTAGTACACAGGAGGTTCATCAGTTGAAGTGTGAATGAAGCAATGGTCATTTTATTTTCTTACCTGGAGAGCCACCTCATGTTGGGGAAGCTGCTTAATGTTGAAAACACACACATATAGATGTATGTATATATATATATATATATATATATATATATATATATATATATATATATATATATATATATATATATATATATATACATCTATGTGTGTTTTCATTAAGCAGCTTCACCTCATGTTAGGAAGCTGCTTAATGTTGAAAACACACACATATAGATGTATATGTATATATATATATATATATATATATATATATATATATATATATATATATATATATATATATATATATATATATATATATATATATATACATCTATATGTGTGTGTTTCAATATTACAACTTCCCTTTAACATGAGGTGGCTCTCCAGTTGAAGTGTGAATGAAGCAATGGTCATTATATTTTCTTACCTGAGAGCCACCTCATGTTAGGGAAGCTGCTTAATGTTGAAAACACACACATATAGATGTATATATATATATATATATATATATATATATATATATATATATATATATATATATATATATATATATATATATGTATATGTATATTTGTGTGTTTTTGTAATTGCACCTTGTGTGAGACGGGGGTGGAGAAGGGGTAATATATACAACAGCCAGGAATCCTCGTTCATAAACTTTACAAAAAATGAGTCTTTGATACAAACGTGTTACGGAAGAAACCTACCATTATTCTTCTCCCTAGTTTTTGTTATTTTAATTTTTTTCCCTGATAAATTTCCTGGAAAAATTAACATATGGAAGTCCTTTAAGAAGTACAACGAATCTTGTTTACCCTATTTTTAGGAGATATGTCTTCTTTCATTTTCGTTGTGTACGGAAAAATACAACATCTCACGAGAAAAAGTGACAGGAATAATTAATTTCCTTTATTTTCTGTCTCTCATGGAAGTATTTCTGACGCAATGCTATTTTTGAATACTGATCTTAATCTGTTTACTAGTATTTGATATTTAATTTCATAAAATAAACTTTAAAAAACCCAAGGACTGTTTCGCCTAGCAGTCGGATCACGAGCAACCGGATACCAAAACAACTTCTTCTTCCGTCTTTGTCGCTGGGTCTCCACAACAAATGAATCCATCCTTATCTTTATGGAACCTGCCAGGGCCAAGAAGTCGCCATCAAACGGTCACCAGCAAATCGCCCACTTCATCCCAACGACTCCACGGCATGCGATGATAATCGAATTATATCTGGATGCGGTCTGTTAAGTAGAGAGGGTATCAAGTGCTCGCTAAATCTTACCTGACAAGTAGCTTTTCGTCAATTGCGATATTCTGAGATCCTGAAATGAATTTTTGCGGTTACCTACACCAACGTATATAAATAACACTTAATCGTGCTCTGATAAAAAAAAAAACTTGCTGATCTGGCACCTGTCTTTTATAATTTCCACAACGGATGAGGGTCTGAAATTTTGCTGTCGGTATTTTTTAGTAATGGCTGCTTCAGCAAATACTTTTTGTTCTATATTAGAGCATTACTGATCGAGGGAACTGAACTAACTGCTCACTGCCACCCAACTGGAAGCAAATTCTCGGAAAAGGGGATTAAAATCACGAAATTTTCCCAGTTGGGGATTAGTCAAAAATTTTATAAAATTTTTATAAAAATAATCTTCAGAAACAGTGATTCCTAAACAGCCTCTGAATATTTAAAAAATCGTGAACTTTCATAAGCCTGAAAGCAAGTCGCCTAAATTTAGCACTCTAAAAAAGCATCTTTACAAAATCGGAGTTGTTCAGAGTCCGAACGTAACAGAAGTGATAATGCCTTGAATCTTCTTTAACAACTACGATCGCAAACTGATTTTTAAAAACAAACTTCATGTCAATATGTCTTTAAATTGTTTACAGACTTTCATGTCACTATATCTTTAAACTGTTTATATGTTAATTTTTACTTAACAGGTCCAGTGAATGACAGCTTCCTTCCGTTCTTATTATGATCATATTTCCATTCTGACTAACATTTTGATTATTTTGTTTTATTTACTCGTGGATTAAAAAACCCTAATGTTCTAGTAATCAAAAGTCGCCCTAAAATGGTGCATTCCCAGACATACATGGTTATAAAACTGGGCTTCTTAGAAGTCTGAACTTTCAGGAAATCTGGAAGTTTAAGTATTTATAAAATAAAGAACATATTTTCCTGAGGGTGGGAATAGGGATACCTGAGATTTCAAACCTTCAAACAATAAAGATTTAGAAAATACGAATTAGATGAAACCGGCAAGGTTTAGAAAACTAAAAGTTTCCATACTGAAGCCTTTGGATCTTGTCTATTATTCCCTTCGATTTTAAATTCTCGGAACGCTCAGTAACCTGCAAGTTTCATCGAACGGCGTTTCGGTCGAATTTGCATTGATCAGAAGGATGCAACGGCCCCTCCAAATTCAAGTTTTCCATTATTTCAACAATAAAAGTTCATTGCAACTTCCGACTTAAAAACGTCTTGAATACTGTTTCATTCATTGCGTCACAGAGTCCTTAAGAGACAACAATGTCCTTTTAGGGATTAAACCACTATTCTTTTTGTCCCATATACGTGGCCGTTTTTCCGGGTAGTCATCGGATCCATGAGGACATTAAAGTTTATATGCCCGAACCATCGTCATATACACAAAAATAAAGATATATAAAATACAGAATGAAAATTTTATTTGCAAGAAATTATTTAAACTATATATATATATATATATATATATATATATATATATATATATATATATATATATATATATGTATATATACATACATACATACATACATACATATATATATATATATATATATATATATATATATATATATATTTCAGAAAATATGGCTGCTACAATCTTAAAGGACACATATATGCATTTCATAGCTTCAATGCTTTAAGATGTTATCGTGGAAGGTTTGGAGTCAGATGGAACTAGGGCGAGAGACTCGATGTAAAATCTTTGTATTCAGCAAATAGTTTGATTCCTCAGCTATCTGCGTGAGAACCTCAGCAATATTGGCAGTCAGGTGATCTCCGAAGTGTTATGTATATTCGTGAGTACGTGCGTTAATTTGATCATTTAACTCTGTTACAAGAACAGAATTAACACTTTTTTGAAAGTGTACGTAACGTGATCTAGCGATCTTTCTTCAGGAAAAAGGCGTGAAAAGGTTCACTCATGGAAACACTTGCATCCTTTTTTCTCCCCTCTCTCTCTCTCTCTCTCTCACCGTGTATCGCCTCTCTCTCTCTCTCTCATCGTTTTCCGAAGTTCACCCACCCGACCTCACTCATTCTCTCAAAGCAATTAAATGGACTATTTAAAGAAACACAATGGTTTCTACAAAAATAGGTTTATTATTCAAATAACCCAACAAGAAATGAATAAAACAAAGCAAAGATTAAAATGCATAATAAATGAATAAATGAATTATCGAGTCAGATAACTAAACTCTGAACGGCAAAACACTTCTGATTAAAGAAGTCTCACTATGGCTAATAGCCTGAAAAAATATCCAAAATCACACATACTCCCAAATCAATAACTAAAGTCAAGTCAAAAAAAAAAACAGTCTACCACATAAAGAGATTGACATTGCAAATGACTTGCATGTCCTTTTTCTCAAACTCCCAAGTCCACAGACATCTGTCGAAAGAATTAAACATGATAGAAAACTCCCAAAAATATATGAAATGCAAAACACAATAATGGAAAGTGTAAAATGCATAGCCAAGATATGGCAAAAGTAACATAACAAGATAATAATATAAAAGAGGTATGAATATTCATATTAAATCTCCCACACCAGTTCAAAAGTTCATAATGATTAGAAAATCATGGTAAAAATCACAAGTTCAATTTCCTCTCATAAAAACAGAGATTTCAAACTCTACCTTATCTGCCGATTTTCAAAGCCTGGATCCTCTACAAAGCTACGTCTAGACAACTGTAGTTCTATCACGTTAATGAACGATCAAACTCACTTTTAGGGCAGATTTTGGCATAATCTAGATCAAATTAACGCACGTACTCACGAATATACATAACACTTCGGAGATCACCTGACTGCCAATATTGCTGAGGTTCTCACGCAGATAGCTGAGGAATCAAACTATTTGCTGAATACAAAGATTTTACATCGAGTCTCTCGCCCTAGTTCCATCTGACTCCAAACCTTCCACGATAACATCTTAAAGCATTGAAGCTATGAAATGCATATATGTGTCCTTTAAGATTGTAGCAGCCATATTTTCTGAAATATATATATATATATATATATATATATATATATATATATATATATATATATATATATATATATACATACACAAGGATTATGTAGTATATACGTGTGTGTGTATGTGTATGTTCCAGCATAGCTCTGAAACGCATTGAGCAATTTCAACCAAACTTAGTATACATATGACTAACTATCTGGAAAATGGGGTTGGGGTGGGAAGGGCTTCCCTGAACGGAGCTAGTTCTGCCCGTAGACTTATAGTCTGTTAACCATTCTAAGATGGCTGGGGTGGGGCCAAACGTCTCGTTATGATTAAAAGTTTTGCCCTGTTAGAGCTTGTTCGAGTGAAATTTAATAAAGAAATGTTATTCATTTACAGATAACATCGAAACATATTAGGCTTCACATACTTGCAGTACAAGCCTAATTTATCCTCATAAAAACAAAGAGACATGGCATAATTTTTGGCCACCGCTGCCAAACCTCAGTTTCCTTGACACGTGGCTAGCGAGGGCATTTATATGGCGAGCTCGATCTAAAACGATAACAAGGGTGGTCACCTCAAGCAGCCAGTCACTGGACAGTATTGATAGCCCAAGGGATAGCCAAAGCGGATCAAATCTCCCCACAGCCAACACCTTTACTCCCAGGTCAGTAAACTGTTTATAACATTTTAAAATGTTTCATATTAAAGAAACAACAAGGGTGCCCTGTAATTAATGGTAATTTATTTTTCTCTCCTAAATGATAAGTAGCTTATTATCCTGCAGAGGCACTGAAAAAATACAGTCATGTAACCATAAATAAATGCTACATGGAATATGACACGATCAAATGGCTGAAAAGCCATTCCCAAGGAACCACCCCCACAAATTTTAAGAGTGTTAATGTACTGACACACATGGTACATATTATAAGAATCTATGGTTATTTCCAAAGTAATGCAAAAGAACGGAAAATCATTAAGAACAATCAAAAAATTACTCGTTGTTTCTTAGAAAACGAAGTACAAAAATAAAGATAGAACTCAGTAAAGCTATACATCAAAGGATGAAACCTCGAGGTGAGATTTAAAAGATACCAGGACCTGGCAGCGCTGTATTCTTTTCCTGGCCCCACCCTAGCGTTCTTAGAATGTTGAACAGACTATAGTAACCAAATTAACTCTACGAATTTTCATACCTTATTGCGGTATAAACATGACTTACTATCTGGAAAAGAATACTGTGGTAGGGGTAAGACATCACTGGCACCAAAGGAGGTGGGGGTGGGAAGGGGGTGATATGTAAAAATAACCGAAAACGACAGATATTAGTGTCTAATCCATAGTTTTCGAGGTCACTGAGATGAATAGTCACACTCCCGATGCCCTTTAAATCTAAGTTCAGCACCTATAGGAAAGGGGGGGTGTGTGTGGTTAGAAGGGGTGAAAAATAAAATGTAAAAAATGACAGATATTAGTGTCCATTCCATAGTTTTCGGGGTCGCTGAGATGAATAGTCACACTCCTGATGTACAGATCAGCCCTGACAGGTATCGGGGGCGGGTGGGGTTGAGAAGGGGTGGAATGTAAAATGTAAAAAATGTTGGGCAATGTGACTGAACCAACTGTCTTAACAAGAAAGAGAGAGAGAGAGAGAGAGAGAGAGAGAGAGAGAGAGAGAGAGAGAGAGAGTTTATCGGTTGTCATTTCCGGGCAGCGCCGGGTTGGTCAGCTAGTAAATAGATGAGGAATGGCCTGATGGTGTGATCGGTATCATTTTCGTTAACTGCGCGAGGGGACTCACGTTTAATTCATGGGCACCTTCCGCTAAAAAAACCCACTGCGCCGCCTCTTTTTGACTTACGGGGCGAATTATGTATTTGAAGTTAGTCAACTGTGGTGAGTCTTAAGCAGGGTGGAAAGGCCGTCGGCCTGTTTGTCTCTTCCTAAAAGATATAAAAATAACCTGAAGGCTAATGCCTTCTGGAGCCAAGCTCTTTTTGGGGAAACGGCTTAGGATAAAATAAATATATAAATGAATGAATGAATAAATAAATAAATAAATAAATAAATAAATAAATAAATAAATAAATAAATGTATTTCACTTCACCCTAAAACAAATGGGACCATTCAAACGAAACAAGAGCGCTCCTAATGTAGTACAGCGATAACTGAACACATAAAAAAGGCGTTGAACTGGAGGGTCCAAAAATGGGTCTAACTCCCTAAAATATAACCCTGTACGTAATTAGCGCTGGCCAATTCTGCGCTCGCAAAAATCATCTCAGCCGACTAATTTGTCCTATCAGACGGGCTCACTTTCATTGGCTACTGATAAGACGAGCTAATAAAAATTGTACCTTCAGACTGGTTAAGTACAATTCCTGACCGGGTAGAGAGAGAGAGAGAGAGAGAGAGAGAGAGAGAGAGAGAGAGAGAGAGAGAGAGAGAGAGCACTTTCCTGTCCCTTCTGAATAGAATTAACCGATCTGAAAAAGGGTTGGGTGGGATTAGTGACCCCACCCAGAATTGGATCACGTTTCTAGTTTCATATACGTACAGTATGTATGGACATCTTACATAAGATTTTCATGTTTCCTGTGTTGGTTATTTAAAGCTGTACCTCTTTTGAATCTTCAGTCCATAGCTATCTAACTTCCTGCAGGATTTGTTAATCATTACACACACACACACACACATAATATATATATATATATATATATATATATATATATATATATATACTCACACACACATATATATATATATATATATATATATATATATATATATATATATATATATATATATATATATATATATATATACTCACACACACACACATATATATATATATATATATATATATATATATATATATATATATATATATATATATATATATATATATATGCTGAAGCCACTGGAAAGCGCTTGAAGAAACGACAGTGCCAAGTACTTTCTTGTATTTTAACAGATCTTCGAGGCACAAAGCGCTTGTCACTCTGTCGCTTCCTTAGTATATATATGCAGTATATATATTACATATATATATATATGTATGTATATATACACAGTATATGTATGGATGTATGTATATGTGTATGTATTCTTAATAGCCACAATGACCTGTTAATTTCTTAACTGCAAAGCAATTTCTGGGATGCGCTTACCATTAGAAGCTTATGTCCAAAAGGGAAATAAACGAAGAAGTTTCCACCTTTCGTGGCTTGATTTCAAACAACACCTGAGACTTTACAGCGAGAACGCTCTAACACACTGTGCTACGAAGACGGAATATGTATAAATCTAGTTCAGCTCATTCACGCATACACATCTCGAGTACAGTTCAGACACAATTCACTAGAGCAGACTTGGTTCATCCGCTCCGTCGTATCATATCGTTTCAGGGAATATTGCTTTCTTGGTTCAAGGAATGATACCGGCCTACCACACACCAATCTACCCAGTTGTAAACGGTCAAGAAAAGGGCGTGGGGTTAGTAGTCTCACCCCTAAAGACACGGTGAATAACTAAAAGGCTGTACCCTACAGGCGCTACTCTTTCCAAAAGGGAAAATATGGTTCTGGATATATATATGTATATATATATATACTGTATGTATATATATATATATATATATATATATATATATATACATATATATATATATATATATATATATATATATATATATATATATATATATATATATATATATATATATATATAATAACACAACTACAAACAAAGGAGCAGACTCTAAAATCACACATTTGTCAACAGGAGCATTAGTTGCTTTGGCCAACTACGGGATATACTGTATATGAAGGGAAACAGGTGTCTGCATCGAGCATTTGGCGTCTGCGATTGACTTTATAAGGTCAAGGCAGCTGCTCGCATTAATCTAAATAACGAGTTCGGCCTGCAGATTGAAAAAAAATCTACCGGGTACAGAGAAGACTATCTGGTAGGAAATCAATGGAAAGAAGTGACCAAATATTATGCATCTTCGGTGGACAAGTTGGAGTAAGTAAATAAAAAAAGATGGGAGCATAAAAACGAATGAAAAATAAAAAGAATTCAGTGATAAGACATGAAGCTCTCTTCAGTTGAAAAAAGTTTGTCCCCGTAGCAAGCTGCAGACACTTCTGAAAGGAGGCCGTTTCTTTGCAACATTAGGAAAGTAAAGACAACACAGATAGAAGTTGGACTATATACGAATAAAATGCATACACATTATTCAAGGCTTTCAGTACTACTACACTGTACTACTACTACTACTACTACTAATAATAATAATAATAATAATCATTATGATAACAACAGAGATCCTGTTTTATGTAATAATATATAATCTATTAAGAATTTATAAGGTCAATGAATCAAATATGATTGGAACACATCGTAAATAAAAAGAAAAATCTTCAAAGTACTAAGGATTGAAGAGGAGAGAGAGAGAGAGAGAGAGAGAGAGAGAGAGAGAGAGAGAGAGAGAGAGTTGCACAACACATTTTGAATAGTAAAAGCTATCCACGCCAGGAATTTTATGAGAAAAAAGTGGGATGTCGTGGTTACGATGCCAATGAGAGTTGAGCAAATAAATCTCCTTCCCTTCAAGGAATGACTGCCTAAATAGTGGAGGAAAGACGAACTAATGACCTCTGATCTAATCCTTTTACGAAAGAGAAAACAATTCAAACCAAACGTTAGAGCAATATTTCACGCAGGATAAATAAGGCAAGCAAACTTCTTCTGTAATTGGAATGAGATACAGAATTTATAAGAAAATTCATTCTTTTTAAAGCAGACTTGACCCTTCAAAGTAAGTGACCTTCCATGATAGATTTGAAGGAACAGGAAAACCCAAAATACTGACAAGTTAGACGTTTGATTATTTTTCCACCGAAATAGATATAGAAATAAGATGGGCCTCTCAGATCAGAGTTGATAGACAGGGAATAAGAAGTGGTGAATGACTTTTAAAGAAGGAGAATGGTTAGAAAACAGAAAAGTCTACGAGTGTATGAGAGAGCACAATCCCGGTAAGCACATTAAAAATGAGCGATTAAATCAAAATGACTGAAACTCAAGCTTACTGAGAGGTAAAGACAAAAGCAGAAATCTGTATCACGAGGCTTTACGCCATAATCTCTTTTATATATCAGAACGGTCAAGGGAGACGACAGATTCTTGCTTCGAAGACCGAACGTCAGTGAGATGGAATAATGTCTCAGCCTATCATGCCTTGTGGACACCTTACAAGAGACCCAAGAGAAAAGAACTGACTTCGAGGTGTTCGACTGAGAAACAGACTAATTTCAAATACCTTAGCATTAGGAAGGTACTTTGAAAGTTTGAAGGATAAAGCGGCCATTTTTTTTATTAAGCAGGGTTGATCAAAGAAGTGTAAGTATAAATATATATGGATAGATAATCTTCACCATTATACCATTCATCCCTATTAACAAGTAGTCCTAGAGAACAAACAAGACAGCATCTCATTAACATGTTCGCCTTTTGTTGAATCACGGATTTCTTTACTTACCAAATGTCACTGTAACACCATACAACACAAATCAAGATCACTCTCAATCTCCCTCTCTCTCTCAGTCCCGATCTCGGGTCATTTCCTGCGCGTATCTTTATGCCGAAACGCCTTGCACCGGGCATCCCTTATCGAGACGAGATCCCATAAATATAGAGACCACATGATGGTGTAAAAACACGTTTTAACCCAACAGTAAAATGGAGGGTCTTGAGAGAGGGGGAAGAGGTCGCAGATAGATGGAATGAGGGCAGGCTCATTTACAGGATTGAGCTTCATAGCTCAAGGGTCAGAAGGTTAAGATGGACAAAAGAGACACGGCGAGGTTGAATTGCAAATTCTTGCAAATGACCTCGTCACTCCTCCCCATAGACGGGCTGGCGATGACAGCCTCTTCGCAGCCCGTACTTGCAGCGCCATACACCCCCGTTACCTGAGCGATGACGACGCCCTTCGGCCCAAAGAGCGCGCCGACTTAAGGTATTCCAAGACGTTCCTTCGTGGCGAAGCAGGGCCCTTAATCACCTTCTACAATTGGAATCTGGATGATTAAAATACCCCAAGTCTTAAATCATGTAAGACTGCTCATACAGGAGCTGATGGAAGGTATTCTTTCAAGACAGACTCTGGCAGCGATCCAGTCCTTTTGATTACCGCCCGCAACAGGAATTTGGTGATTAAAATATCCCTCATCTTAAACCACTTACGCATGCGCATACGGAACATGAGAACCTGCTTG
Organism: Macrobrachium rosenbergii; assembly: GCF_040412425.1. NCBI lineage: Eukaryota > Metazoa > Arthropoda > Malacostraca > Decapoda > Palaemonidae > Macrobrachium > Macrobrachium rosenbergii. The sequence continues at coordinate 43,400,116 of NC_089793.1, read as the reverse complement.
TCGTTTAGCTGATCACAAAGACGTCCTCTTTTAAGATTCCTCGTCATTATAACGACCGGTCTCATTATCTCATTATTCCCACGTACTCACCTGTGTTGTCGGCGTGGGTTGTCATGAAGCATTTTCTGCTTCGGTGACCTGAAGTTTACGGTCGACGCTGAAGTGTTTGCGTTTTCGTCCTTTTAGGGGCTGAAGCAAACTTCTGAGTCTTCCTTCCTGTCCATTACACTCTGGGGTTACTCATCTCCCTTTAATTCACAGAACTACTAAAGAGTTGAGGTTTCTTCTTCGTCTTCTTTCTACAAAAAGTTTTCTTCCGTGGCAGCCCGCCAATTCACATTTAGATGTGTGCATACTGTAGACTAAAAGCGAAAATCTCAGTGGAATATGCCATATGGTTATTTTTCTAGGTATGCTCCAAGGTGACGCGGTCTTCACCGCATTTTGTTTTGGTTTAGGCATAAATGCGCGAATAATACAAAACTACTACATTTAAGTGCGTGAAACCTGGTCTGAACGAATTACTGACAGGAAAGGAACCCGAGGTATTAACTCGAAAGGTTCTAGTATTCTGGCATTTCTTAGTACCACCAGCATAATGACGTGAAAAGTTTTATGGAGGATGGGTGCGGCAGTCCCCAAAACTTTTTGAAAGTTTGACCCTAAAACACCTGACCCAAAAGATGGGCGTTCCTTACCCGGAAGCAGGAAACTTGATCCTGACCGAAAATTTAACTCGGAAAAAGAATAATTCTTAAGTAATGTGACTTTAATTAATATAAGAATAATTAATTAAGTTATATATATATATAAATATATATATATATATATATATATATATATACATATATATATATATATATATATATATATATATACACTGTATATATGTATGTATGCATATACTGTATATATATACATATATATAGCAGGTTATATATATATATATATATATATATATAGAGAGAGAGAGAGAGAGAGAGAGAGAGAGAGAGAGAGAGTCAAATAATATACCTTTCCCTTTCACAAGGGGTGGCTCCAGAAGGTGGTAACTTTCCAGGTCTCAGCAAGTGACTTGTCCAGCCTCGTTGACGCCAACAAAACCCTACAAACTGTCTGGAATTGGACACCCGGACCTAACGCTTGATGTGGAGTATCATAATCAAGGAGCGACGAGTGTCTCTCCCTCTCTCTCTCTCCACTTACTCCCATCTTCCATCAGGCGCCGCGTTATACACCTTAGGCTTTTGCTCCATCCTGTAAATGGCATGGTAGGAGCACTTAACTTTAGGGACCCCCGTCATATGGTCGATGGGGATGTCCAATCTCTCTCTCTCTCTCTCTCTCTCTCTCTCTCTCTCTCTCTCTCTATATATATATATATATATATATATATAAATATATACATAAATCCCTGATTTCTCGACCCGTTTGACAATGAATTTCTTTCACGCTCTGGAAAATTTCTATAGAACTAGCACTTACAGCTTTTGCAGACGTTTATTATTATTATTATTATTACTATATTATTATTATTATTATTATTATTATTATTATAAAAAACATTCTTTCACGCAAAGAAGACAAAGGGTAAGACGGAGAAATATCTTCCTCTTACATGATTTAGCTATCTTAAGTAGCAAACTAATGTTTTGGGCGAACAAATTTTGCAAATATAGGAGCGATCACATTTGCTTCTCTCTTAGGGAAAGCATCGATGGCCTTAGCTTGTTTGTTGCCCTTGTGTCCGTTTTCACTCTTGTCATATACGGCCATTCGGTTTCATGGACGCTTCTTTGCAAGTCTGGCAAGTTCCAGGGGTTGTTCAAAGTGAATTTTCTTCTTATTTTGTATAATAATAATAATAATAATAATAATAATAATAATAATAATAATAATAATAAATGTTCTTCTTATTTTGTATAATAATAATAATAATAATAATAATAATAATAATAATAATAATAATAATAATAATAAATGTTCTTCTTATTTTGTATAATAATAATAATAACAATAATAATAATAACAATAATAATAATAATTCTTATAAAATAATTCTTACCTGATTCATAGAAATTGCAATTACGTTAGTATTAAATCTTACAGTGCACAAGTAATTCCATAATACGGATGCTTTCCGTCATAGTAACCTATCACTTTACTAAAGACCATAACAACAACAATAACTTATTATTATTATTATTATTATTATTATTATTATTATTATTATTAACCACCGTTAAAGGGTTATTAAATTGCAAAGCAAGCTTACATAGATGATAAAGCTCATGTGTTAATGAGAACAACTTTGATCAACACCTGAAAAATGATAATGAAATGATGAATGGACCCCCGTAAATGAACACATAACACAAGCGATTTATATCGTCCGCCTCAACAGCATCAGTTTTTCTGACTTAACATACACACAAATATATATACACATTATTGTATATATACGTGTATATATATGTGTATACATATATATGTATACATATATATATATATATATATATATATATATATATATATATATATATAATTATATATATATATAAGTATAAATTATATATATATATTATATATATATATATGTATACAAATATAACAGGAAAATGAAACAGGGTTGTAAATTCTGACCGGTATTGGCTTTATTGCTAAGCCATCTTCATGTATTTATGGTCCTGTTTCATTTTCCCGTGGTTACTAGAAATATAAATCACGTGTCCAAAGTAACATATTCAGCATATATATATATATATATATATATATATATTTATATTTATATATATAAATAGCAATACTATCATATTTATCAGGGAACATATGCAATGGAACTGGATGCTTTAAATTAACCTAATTTATTTATCTATAGAGTTATAATGATACCAAACTAATCTATTCTATAATCTTAATAATATCCGAGTGGATCTTGTTTGTCCTCCCCTGTGTGACAGTAGGGGAGACGTGACACAGCCACCCACCCCATGCCAACCGGTTTGTCCGCCCCGGGTGGGGGTAGGTAGGGGAACGGGAGGATAGGGGAGACATCCACCCTCCTCCCGCAAACCTGACTGTCAGTCCCGGGTGGAGGCGGGGTAGGTAGGGGATCGGGATGGTAGGGGAGACAGCAGCGCCAATAAGCCCGTATCAGTGATAAACTTAAACGAAATTTTTAGAATCTGCTACGACAACCTTCAGAAACTTCTATATATTATATTTCGGAGCTTTTTACATACAAGTAACAGCTGCCAATACTTAACAAAGAAAAATGCAAACTCAAAGTACAGGAATAAATATTTTTTTCCTTTACTTGTCAACATAATCTCTTATTACAAATTGAATATGATTCACGGGCGGGACAACACATTACTTTATGTTCATCTCCTTGCTGAGATTTCCTTAAGGCATCTCTAAAACACTATTAAAGATTTAAAAAAAAATTAACTTTTCCACAGCGATACTTTCGAACTATAACGCCAGAGTGTCTTATGTCATCTATGACCCTCCTGAAACTTCATAACACCAGGAGTTCAAATGCTTTCTAGTGTCTATCTTCTTACACAAACCATCAAGAATGTACAAAGATATTATTATAACAAGTGACATCACCAATACCTTCAAAAAAATCCGTATCGCTATAATCCTTAAAAACTGTGGTATTATGAACTTTTCATTCACATATTTCTGGTACATTATACCACCAAGATTTCTCTCACCGCAATTCTCGTTATTTTGAGAATCTGGGTGGCACGTAGGGAAATTCAATGTTGCAATGCACATAACCAGTAAAAGTTAGAAGGTTCCAACCACAAACATATATCAATGTTCTGTACAAAAATTTAATATAAATACTTCTACATTCTTTCCTATGAAACAACAGGCATTAGGATCTGCATGAAATGAAAACTAAGCTATTACAAATATTTCTAAAGCATTGTCCTCTGCACAAAGAAATAGATAAATTCAAAACTATAAATAAAAGATATGTATGCCAAAACATCTGAAGCTCGTCGCAGAATGGATCGTTTGTTGTAAACTAGCAACAGCTTTAAAAATTGATGGCAAATTCATATGATGCTAATCGAGCTAAGGGCATCTTCTCGTAATGATGTTTATTTCTGTAAAGCAACGGATTCTGATGGAGCAGGATTCCTCGAGAGATTGGCGATCCCTACTGTTAGGAGGAGGAGGAGGAGGAGGAGGAGGAGGAGGAGGGAGGGGGGAGGAGGAGGATGGCGATTCCCAGGACAATTATAAAACCTAGATATGTCTCTCTCTCATCCTAAATTTATAGGTATCATGAACGCAAGTATCCAGATATGTATGCTCTCTTTCTTATCTTGATTTGGATTGCAGCTGCTGTATTTCCTGTCTTCTCTGTCTCTCTCTCTCTCTTTCTATATATATAGTATATATATATATATATATATATATATATATATATATATATATATATATATATATATATATACATTAAGTTATTATATATATATATATATATATATATGTATATATATATATATATATATATATATATATATATATATATATATATATATATATATATATGTGTGTGTGTGTCTGTGTGTGTGTGTGTATAGACAGATTAGATAGACATATAACTAGATAGATAGATAGGGATAGAATGAAAGATAGAAAGCCTTACCGTGAATAAAATTTGTTGAGTAAACTATCACACAAATATTCTCACAATGTTTTTATGTCGACATTCTATTGCACGTAGCTAACAAACAACAACTGCTTACCTAAATTACTCTCTTAAAGTGAAGAAAAACAACACCTAAAAGTGATGAATTTATTCTCAATTTGCATTCCCTCAAGGAGAGGGCCTTTCCTTCTCTAGTTTCTACTGGACTTCTTAGTCATCACGAACCTTTCTGAAGTTATCTTGAGATCCTTCCTCTCCACCTGAAACCATGCCCATAATTCTGCTTACGCGACCTAACAGGACAAATCGGTTAACGTCCGTGGGAACGTCATTAAGACGCTGACCGCTACGCAAGATGAATCGAGAATTGCCGACTGAGTCGCTATGATGGAAAAGGTTACAGTATTGCTGCAACAGTCATTTAGATTCGCTCAATAAACATCTTGACCCTCGAACTTAGAGCTAATGGACAATTTATGCAAACACTAAAAGAAGGCGATGTGTAATTTACATTCTAAGGTAAATCATCTAAGTAAAAAAATAAGAAAATTTCGAATGTTGATTTATTTACTAAACAAAACAGACTGTGATCCGTGTGTGTTGCTTACTATTTCCACGTGCAGTAATCCATTATGAATTATTCGATTTTTTAATAGGTTATGATTAAATTAATGCCATAATGAAAATGGCGTCCATCTCGAAACTATCATGTAAAACACCGTAGAGTTTATCACACATTTCTTTCCGTAGTCTCTTCATGCAAGAGAATTGTTCTCTCTCTCTTTCTCTCTCTCTCTCTCTCTCTCTGTCGCATGATATGGGAAATCACTTACAAGCAAATAGGGATGGGCGAATTAGTGATCGTGATAAAACAAGGACAGGAGAAGAAAAAAACATCATGGAATAACTGCATTAAATCGAGCGCTAAAACGACTCGGCTAACGATAAAGACTCTCGGGCGAAAATCGAAGGCTCTTAATGAAGCAATTTATTCAACAATAAAGAATCTTATCAAAAAACCCCCAAGAGCAAAGACGTACGGTGCGACTTAACAGTCCCCCCCACCCCGCCCCGCCTATCTTCCCCTAAAAAAATGAAGAACAAGTATTTCTTCTAAATTATGTTAAAAGGACTAGTCCGATAATGAAGATAACCGGTTGGGCGACTTGCGCTACCGGGCTGGGCTAACGAGTTTTGGGCAATTCGGGAATATGTCCCAAGAAATTCGAGAAACAAATGAAAGAAAATGAGAAATGGGAGACTCATTCGTTACATAAAAAACGGGAAGTTTACCGATAACTCGCTACATTATGAGGTGGGTGCGAGCGGCAGGGAAGCTAATATTATAAGACTCCGTGTTATGTCTAATGGAGGATATATGCAATATGATCTTACATTTAAATCGTTAGTTTATTTGATGCAACTTTACTTAATACACTTGATATCTCTAATACAATGTGACTTGTATCAAAACATTCATTCAAAATCTCCATTGGCTGCCAAGGGTAACTGATATAAGCTACTATATTCTTTTTTTTATGGACGTTATCCAAATTCTCCTAAGTTCACACACACACACACACACACACAGAGAGAGAGAGAGAGAGAGAGAGAGAGAGAGAGAGAGAGAAATTGTGATGAAACACCCATAAAGGCGAAATTAGATCTACTGTATAACCACTGTCAACCTCATTAATAGTGACATGAGAAAAACGCTCGAATTGGATAAACGGGAATATTACATAGATAGAAGAGGCCCCTTCACCATAGAACGTATGATACAACAGAGAAATATACCTTTGAAATATAATAATTCCTGAACTGCCCTTCTTCAAAAACCGATTGCCCCTATCCCAGAACTGGAGACCTTTGAAGTCGACAAAACATACGTTTCGGAACTGTAAAACTGTCAACGTCGATAAGCACTGGATTATGACGCCATTTTAATATTCTCTCAACAGATGTTTTGGATCAAATAAACGTAAAACTGGCCGGTGTTGATGAGGCACAGTAATGCCCGAGAGTACTTGAGTGAGTGGTATGACCATTGTTTATGATTAAAAAAAATGAAACAAATAAAAGAAACATAAAAAAAACTGCCAGATGGCACTGGGCCAAAATGGGAGAGTGAGGGGCACGAGGTGTTTAAAATGAGTTGTGGGACAATCGTGGGAAAACGCCACGAAGGCATCAATGAGGACTGAATCCTTATGAGGCGGCTCTTCAAAAGGATATTATTGCCATCCCGGGGAATGATGGACCAGCCGATGACGCGGTTCGCTTTTAAAAAGGCTTTATTACCTGAGAAAAGGCTAACCGATGCTCGTTATGCTTGATAACAGTATAAACACACACACACACATATATATATACATGTATGTATGTATATATATATATATATATATATATATATATATATATATATATATATATATATATATATATATATATATATATATATATTAACAATAAACCAATCCTTACAGAAGGTGTTTGTAAATTTTTTATGGTAAATTGGGAAAGTTTACTTCTCACATGGATGCTTTTCTATTCCAGTAGATGGGTGGCATTTGTGATATCAAATCAGTTTTTCCTATTTAGGTATCAACGTTTGGAGGAGGGAAAGGCGCTTTTGTAGGCTAATGTCTACGTAACTTACTGACTGTAGTTTCAAGACAACAGCAAAATCGTTCTCCTGAGCAGCAGTGGAACGAAAAGGGCTTTCTGCACGCTTTTGTTTTGGAAACCGGACGGAATTAAAAATCTAACCTTATTAATTTGGCTTTGAGGGCATTTCAAAAGACTGACTGTTACAACCAAGCATCACCAGATTTCACGGGCCATCAGCCAAACATCTCAAATCCCGCAAAATAAAAAGATGTGGTATTCTGAAGTCCCTCCCTCACAGATAAAGAAGAAACTACCTGATATAAAATTCTCATGTTTTAATATTACTATTAACAACATTATCATTATTATAATTCTACCTACTACTGCTACTACTACTATTGCAGTGGTTAACAATAACATTACATTCATAACTATTGTCATTGTTACTACTAATACTTTTTTTGGTTTTCCATTTTCATCTTGTCTAACGTCTCTGAAAGATCTGTCCAACCTGTTAAAAGGTTCATTCTTAATCCTGTTTCAGTTTCTAGCGAATAGGGCTTAAATTTTCCTTTTCGTCTGCAGTTCAAAACAATAACAAAAGAAAACAATTTTCTTTTGCCAGTTGTTCTGAAGATATTAAAAGTGCCGATATAACTTAACAACAGTTATGAAATTATATGCATAAAAAGTAATTTACAATACTGCGTTAAGTTGCTGTTCTTTACGCGTTGCCTTTTGACCTCTAAACCGGAAAAAAACACGCATTGAAATATGGAAATCTTAACACAGAAATCATACATGAGAACCTTCCCTCTGTTATACACACGCATATATACACATATACACAAACGCACAAACAAACACACACATATACAGATATATATGTATGTATATGTATATATATATGCACGAAGCGTTTACGGGAACATACAACCATCCCCCGTACCGCCCATCTTTCTCTCTTTATATGTGTATATAATTTTCACTTCCGGTTTTTTCTTTTAACTATAAGCCTTTTCCTCCTTCGGGAGGGAAGCTCCAGAGGATGCTGCCATTCAGTTTTTTAAGTACTTACATAGCAAGATGAGTTGCTATTGCTGTGCTCTCCCTAAGAGATGTTCAAAGGTCTCGTGTGTTGACAGCGTCTGGCATTTTTTGGTGATCTTCCTACTAAAACCAGAGACTTTGTGAATGCGTTACTGCTGACAGCCTTGTTCAATAAGAAAGGGTGGATTGCGGTTCTTGGCGCGTCTTTTTTTTTTTTTTAATGAGTTTGCTTATCCTTTACTTCCAGCCAACGACCACATATATATGTGTGTATATACATGTTTAATGTGTGTATGGCACTTGTTACATATATTAAAAAAAATTGATATTATTTTACATAGACCCTTTGGTTTTCATGAAAAATGTGTAGTAATTATAGGTTGTATGGTTGTAACCATACGTTAAATTCCCTTAGAGTTATTTACCTTCATAAGACACCCCGGCAGGATCATCGTCAGTTATTCAAAAATTGGTTTTATAAATGTGTGTATATATATATATATATATATATATATATATATATATATATATATATATATATATATATATATATATATTTATATGTATGTGTATATATATATATTTAATCAGCTAATAGTTTTAGTAGTGATGTTAAAAACTGATTATAACGTTGCTACGAAATTTAAAAATTTAAGTGACAGTAGAGACTTGTGAATTTATTTAATTCAGCAAAATCAAATTAGAGAAAAAGCAATAAAGGTAAGTTAATTAGTCTAAAATTCCTTGAGGCAAACAGAACTTTTCAAAACAGCATTTTCTATTATCTAAATTACAAATATAGTATATCGTTCGAACCATATGCTCGAATCGTGCAATATATCAAGAAATATATTAGCGTTAGATAATTAAAATGCAGTGATGCATAGCCGAGAGACACGCCAGATATATATATATATATATATATATATATATATATATATATATATATATATATATATATATATATATAATATTGCTCTTTGCTGAATCGTATTTATAGGATCTGATCTGCTATCAAATTTTATCTTTCAATACTGACGATAAAGTCATGCTTCGAATACGTGTATATATATACAGTATATATATATATATATATATATATATATATATATATATATATATATATATATATATATATATGCATGATGGTTAAGAAAAAAGCTACTGTAGAAACACAAAGCTTAATTAAATAAATGTAAAAACAGGAGCTTTCGACCTTCACTAAGGTCCTCTTCAGCTGTACTCTGTATACTTAATATATATTACTGGATGTATATACGTATAAAAGCTACTATTACTCCTACTTGACTGATATATATATATAGTATGTATTTCTAACAGTTTAAGGAAGAGTCTAACTTTTCCACTTCCTTACACTTTCATCAAATTTACATGAATTTTTAGTTTCAAAAATGGCGTCCTCGCTTTGCCATTTCCACTATTTTTAAGGATCACTACAAGACTCGAATCCATCAGTCAATTTAATGAGGAAGCCCCCCACCTACCTTCCGTTACGGTGAGGTTAACCTTCAAGGTTTGCACCCCGTATAGGGGAGTAGTGCCTTCAGTGTACCTCATTGCGCAATGTACGCAATACTTGAAGGTTCTTCTCAGCGCGCCTTCGGCCCCTTGCTGCAACCCTTTCAATCCTTTTGCTATACTTCCATTCATATTACTTTCCACCTTCTTCAAACAATTGCTTCATTGCGCAACTGCGAGGTTTTCCTCCTGTTACACCTTTAAGACCTTTTAGTTTTCTGTAAAGGAAAACTTATGAGATGGCTTTGTCTGTCCGTCCGCACTTTTTCTGTCCGCCCTCAGATCTTAAAAACTGCTGAGGCTAGAGGGCTGCAAATTGCTATGTTGATCATCCACCCTCCAACCATCAAACATACCAAAATGCAGCCCTTTAGCCTCAATGATTTTTATTTGGTTTAAGGTTAAAGTAACCATGACCGTGAGTCTGGCACCACTACAGGTGCCAACGACACAGGATGAGAGTTTCATACAATGTTATGCGCTGTACAGAAAACTCGATTGCGCCGAAGAAACTTCAGTGCATTTTTCTTGTTTATTCTCAATACCCCTCTGGCCTAAATTTTATATTTCGCTCGTATTCCAAGATTTGCAGTAAAAAGTGTATCCAAAGCACGTCGGAAAATCACAAGTTCAAGAGTTCATTGCGGCTATTTGAACTGGTGGCCAATAAGATACCAACATCTTGTTGTCCTAAGTAGCTCAGAGGATTTAGTATTGGCTTGATTAACAGTTCAAATCCCCAAGGAAGAGGAGGTCTGTCTAATTATCTAATTATCAATTTTTAGCTCATA
>NC_089793.1:43366951-43384451 GCF_040412425.1 Macrobrachium rosenbergii | reverse complement strand
AAATTTATCTTTTAAGAAGTGGATTTTTTAACAATCTTTTGTACCATCCAACAATCAATGATACTTTTTCCTGGTTTAGTATTCAGTAGCAGACAAGTATATATCGTAAATTCCAAGAAAAAAGTTAAGTTCAGTCAAATTTCTTAGTCCAGACCTTAGTATTAATCCTGGCCACCGTCGTTTGATGAGCTCATTATGCAAGCTCTATAAATTTCCTAATATCTGAACATCCGCTGAATTTTTATCTTTCCAAACCATGATTCCAAGTCTTTCTTTATCTTTGATGGAGTTCAACTATATGATTATGAAATGATCTTCCTAATCAAGTAGCTGAGTAGCTGGAACTTTAGTAGTTCCTACTAAATGCAAATAATTCTTTTGTTGAGTAGGCTCACATGAGTCCCATCTCACAGTTTATTCAGTTTCGTTTTCTTTATTTCTCTTATACTTCTGTACTTTCTTTTCCGTACTGGGATGCTTTCCTTATCGGAGTTCTTGTGCTTGTAAAATTCTGGTTAACCAACTATGGTTGCAGATGGAATAATAATAATAATAATAATAATAATAATAATAATAATAATAATAATAATAATAATAATAATAATAATAATACCTACCATTCAATCCCAGGCTAACCTAACATCAGAAGTTTTGCGGCCCATAGAAGGAATTTTTATTCAACTGCATCTAATAACTGTATACTATAAACCTCATCTATATTCACAGGCTTTTTACGATAAAAATTCCTTACCATATTACACAGAAGAACAGAATTTTATACACATCTATTAGATGCTTCTTTCTGAACTTATTTAGAAATTGAGAGAGATGTTATTGGGGAATAGGGGTCTCATGGGTTTCTTTTCTCTCTTTCTTGAGCATCTGGCTACGATTACGGCCTTGATCCCAATGGGAGTTCCGAAATGGACTAGGCTATTTAAAATTTTGTCTTTTTGTTTCAAATCCACACAGTATTTTTCCGGTCTTTCTTACAGGTGGCAGCCCTTCGTTGGGCAAGTCGGTAGAGCTGTGGACTAGCACTCGCTAGGCCCGAGTTCGAGTCTCCGGCCGGATGATGAAGAGTTAGAGGAATTTATTTCTGGTGATAGAAACTCATTTCTCGCTATAATGTGGTTCGGATTCCACAATAAGCTGTAGGTCCCGTTGCTAAGTAACCAATTGGTTCTTAGCCACGTAAAATAAGTCTAATTCTTCGGGCCAGCCCTAGGAGAGGTGTTAATCAGCTCAGTGGTCTGGTAAAACTAAGGTATACTTAACTTACAGGTGGCAGACGGAAAGGGCTGTAATGCGTTAAGTTTCCAGAAACTGTGGAATTCATTTTTAATGTTGAGATTCAGTGCATTTTTTTTGTCAAAAATCGGCAGATTTTACAAACCTAGAGTATAAAGTCATGAGTTTGGTTTTTGATGTTGTGAATCCTCAGATGCGCTGCATGACATTTTCGTGGAAAACGATGCTCTCAGACCCACTATTTCTGTCCGCCCTCAGATCTTAAAAATGACTGAGGCTAGAGGACTGCAAATTGGTATGTTGGTCATCCAACCTCCAATCATTAAACATACCAAATTGCAGCCCTCTAACCTCAATAGGTTTTATTTTATTTAAGGTTAAACTTAGCCATAATCGTACGTCTGGCAACGCTATAAGACAGGCCACCACCGGGCCGTGGTTGGAAGCCTCATGGGCGGCGGCTCATACAGAAAACTCGATTACGCCGAAGAAACTTCGGCGCATCTTTTACTTGTTCATGTTTAATTTCAATCTAGATTGACTTTCTGTGTTAACTGGAGCCAGTTTCCTCACATACTGTATTTCCATTCACCACGTTTGAATTACACTTTCATCTAACCAAAGAGTTTAGCCTTTGGGCCCTGCCCACACTACAATTCATATATGCAAATACGCACTCTTCACTGGGAACCCATAGTGATATTATAACAAATTCCTAGACTTAAGAAATATTAGTCTTTCTCCAGGTATAGATCCAAATTCGCAAAGTGTTCCCACACATTAAACATATAAATAAATTGACTAATAAATATAAGCAAATGAAAGAAATAAACTAAAAAAATATCCATTAAAAAATGGAAATGGTAACAGTTCTGTAGCACTAAACATACTAAACAATGATAAGAAAGACAAAACATCCAACGACCATCAGGGTTACTGACCACAAGACAAATTGGGTTTACAGGACCTCGCACACATTCTTAAAGGTTTTTGACGATCGGCTCCAAATAATTTGCAGCTGGACCATTGCAGAAAAATATCCGTTGAAATTTGTTTTCACCGAATGTATAGCCAATGGAAGTGAAAATTTCGATGTCAAAAGGTTTTGGAAAAAAGACTGCACGACTCGGCCTTATGAACAAAAAACAGACGTCATACATACATATATAGCAAAATTCAGTGACTCATCTAATAAATAAATAGAAATGGAAATACATATTTGCTTGACAAGTCCTGAGCAAAGTGAGGGCCAATATCCAAGATGACTGGAGTGAAGTAAAATGATTTCTATGTTATTCTAGGTAACCAACGAAGTGGAGAGGAAACCCTACGATTGCTAACTTACTAGACTTGCTCGAATATATCTATGGTACCTTTTTTTGCTATTGACGGCAATACCACGTTCATGACACCACTCGTATTTCGATCAGAGGAACTGGGAAGCTCTAGGTATCACAGGATAGTGGACGGGTGACAGCCACTTGATGCTTCATGCCGTCAGCCGATAACATCCAGAGGCCGCTTGATGGGAGACGCACTGCTCTAGCGACCTTATCCCTTACATATGAAATGGTTACAAACGAAATCGCTGCAATCCTCTAATCCATATGTATATTTTAAACCTAAATTCATTAAGACACAGTACGAGAAATAGATACTCATACAATACCTGATAAGCTATATGACTCCCACCAAGTCAAACCAAGTTATCCCTTTAATTACATTAATGAAGCCATTACGTCGAAGCACCAGACGAATAAACCGCCCCTTCTTCAGGCCATTTTGTGTTAAGCCTGACCCAGCGTCCCATCGTCTCCGGGTTGTTGTTGCATCTTAAATAAAACAATTAAAAAAAAAAAAAAAAAAAACAGACACTAACCCTATCGTTCCGGGGCCATTTGTCCACCGTTTCGAATTACCCGGTCGTAAATCGAAAGATCGGAAATTTTATATCATTTTAATTGCTAGAGGGACGGGAAGGGGGATGGGGGGTTAGAGGAGTCTGGGGCGGATAAGGGAACGCGAGGATGTCATCTTGCAAGGAGTCGCTCTGTGTGTGTGTGTGTGTGTGAGAGAGAGAGAGAGAGAGAGAGAGAGAGAGAGAGAGAGAGAGAGAGAGAGAAGCTACTTCTTAAAGGACATAAATGTAGTAGCATTCTTGCAGATAGATTGATATATAGATAAAGAGAGAGAGAGAGAGAGAGAGAGAGAGAGAGAGAGAGCACACGCACAGCGTAGTCTAGTTTTTGCTGGCAGTGTCTTCTAATTTGCAGAGGGCCGGCTGCATTACCGGCATAAAAAGTCAATTAGCGAGGCCCTTTGTAATGGGGCGTGTGTGCGTGTGCGCGCAGATGCCTAATAACCTGCCTCTTGGTGTTTACGGCATCTGGACCCGACGACATTCTACCTGTGTCGCACAGCCAACAAAGCACCGCCGTACACATATGCACACACATTCCGCCTCTGTCCCCATTTACATTCTGGTCCCTTTTCTCTGCCGTCCTCTTTCTCTCTGTCTGTCTGTCTGTCTGTCTCTCTTTCTGTCTATTGGGTCTTTTCGTTCTCTCTCTCTCTCTCTTTGTGAGAGTGGATGGGGAACAATTACGAAAAATGAAAAATGTCAGAACCTGCTTACTGAGCAAGATAAAAAAAAATCGTGAAAGGTTTAAATGATTTACAAAACACAAAAGAATTTATAACGAAAAGAAAACACATATAGCAAATACACTTTCATATGCATTAAATAAAACAATATTAAATCAAAACCGAGAAAATGCAAGGAAACAAAGGTCGACATAAAATTAACAGTCACAAAAATAAAAAGCTCATTTACATCACTTATACTCTTAACAACAAAAGATAATTTGTGAACATGTATCAAAAGGAATACCAAAACACAATTATAGATATCAAAACATACAGCGAACACATGTTTATATATGATATGTACCCAATACTCTAATTCACTTCTTAGGTTAACAATGGACTTTCAAAGGAGCTGGCTTTATATACATACACATACATCCACACACACATATACATATATAAATAATACATACATATATTTAAACAGTATATACAAACTTTAATGTGTATAAAACACACCTTGGCAACAACAAGGTGGAAATTTCAAAGGCAGTTGGTATCCTTTCTTTCGAGAAAGATTTACCGACTCTAGAAAGCTAATTAAATGAGCTGCTTTCATCTCCCCTGAAAACAAAGGATTAAAAGCGTTTTTTGTTTTGATTCAACGAGAGGAATAAATACAAACAATCACTAACACACACAGATGTATGTATGTGTACATGTATGTATATATATATATATATATATATATATATATATATATATATATATATATATATATATATATAACCTATGTGGGTGTGTGTAGGAGTCTCTAGAAAAGTATTACATTCACGAGTCCCGGTAAACATTTTGAGATGAAGCTGCTAGTCCCACGATCTTCACACTGTGTGATCCAACACAGTCGACTCACCACCGGACACATAATTCACTTTTGTGGGTAATGATTATTTACAAAGACACTGAAATGCAAAGTTATAACTTTTGTTTGTTTTCTGATACGTCCTCATTATTTACTAATGTATAATTAGGGGTAATCTTTACTCTAGTTTGTTGTCACCTGTCTATCTTTTTCTTTATGAAATTTGGCTCAGTCTGGTTTAATTGGTTTCGCCCGAGTTCATGTAAAGGGGGTTCAGGAAGGGAAAGCACCCCTGGGTAGGATAAATTAGGCTTTATCCTCGTATATCTGTCGTCATTTGAAAAAGAAGCAATTATCAGGACCATCCATAAAAATCAGAAAATTCTGGATAACAAAATTTTTTTCTATATCGATTATATATAACATGTTAAATTCTACATTTGGCTTCAAATTACGATAAAAGACACAATCTTTCGATTCACCAATCTACTACATAACTCGTTATGACATTCTCATAATTCTCAATATCTGTCATCATAACCGCATGATTTTATACGGATATTCGGTTAAGGTCGAATATTCGTCATTCCGGAAAAAGGTACACAGATGACAGGTCGTTAGGCTAAATACGACCCAGAGCCAAATATAGCATAATCATTAAATAGAGACCAATTACAATCTGAGTACCAATGGCTACCATCTCGGTAATTATTCATTGGCGACGGAAGTGGTATAAAAAAAAGTTCAAACTGACGAGAAATGGCAATAAGAATAACTCAAACAATTGTAGGCTCGTAGTAGAAAACAGGTGGCTTAAGTTTCAAACACTTGCAATAGTAGTAAAGGACTCTTTATGTTCGAATCTAAACCTTCGTCCTCACACTGTTTCAGAAACATGATTTATGATTTATCATCTACTGCTGCCCGAAAACTAAGCATTGCTCCTAAAAGGTTTCCTGTGCCTACAGGCATGTTCTTATTTGTCACGTTCCAGACTTTTCTACAACCATTGCTGTAAGATTGTGAATCTTTCTGCTTAAGAATAATTTTCCAGGATCTACATCTTTTAGACGAAGCTGCTGGAAGCTGAAAGCTTCTTTTTCGTACCAACGATGACCTAAGTTTTAATATAGAAAATCCGCTGCTTTGGTTATTTCCTAAGCCTCAAGAATTAGTGCGTGCTACTCGTTTTGAAACTGACTACATAAACGTTCTACTGAGATGGCAATTGACGCTCAGAACCGTGGAAATGTTTTCATAATTGGCAGCGTCAACAGCACTCGTTGTTATAAGCTTACTAGAGGCTGCAGAACTACTTAAAAGCGTTACACACCCTTTCCTTTACTTTTCTGACAACATTTGTGTATGTACTAACTCGTATGTTTCCTGATTTACCTTTAATCATTGTTTGACATTTATTTTTTGTATTTATTTATGGTCTTCGTCCAATTATTTATTTTTTCCTATAGTGGCCTGCTGCTCTTTAGATGCATCCTTTGAAAGCCGATGGCATTTTAGGTTCACATATGAGTACTTTTCTAATAATAATAATAATAATAATAATAATAATAATAATAATAATAGCAAATTGTACTAGTGGGCAACAAATCGTTTATCGGTTTTAATATTCGCCAATACTGAATTTCTGATCCTCCCATCTTCGTTCGTCTTCTGCAGTCATTATATGAATTCAAACAGAAGTCAAGTCACTTCTGGCCTGGGTACCCACTCGTCGCCCACCCGCCAAAAACACTACTTCAGTAATTTGTGATGAATCGTCTCACTGTCCATGAGACATTTTGTTCACCTGAGCAAGAAACAACGACGAGCACGCCAGGCGTGACAAGCTCCTCCACAATGGTTCCAACATGACATTCATGGCCAGAAGTTATGTCAAGCGAAGTTATCATGTTAATAACTTGAATAGATATATCGATAAGTGACGTAAACATTTTTCGTCAATGGATAGTGTAACGCATGAATTACTTTATGAGCAAGAGAACACGTGTGTATATGTGGACTATCCTTTAGTATGTTATAAATAATTTTTGACCAAGGAATAAAATAAAAGTTTTTGAACTATGCTATGACAACTCGGTGTATGACAGAGGCGTGCACGCTCGCACATTATGAAAATTTATAAGTAGTTAGCTTCGTCGTTCCTATCACTACTCGATTTATTTGTTCTCTTACCACTACACATCCTTGCTTATTACTTAGTCCTCACGCTAAAACCAAATTAAAAGTAGAATCCAACAGGATGGTACCATCCTATCAAATCACAAGAATCGAGCTCCGGCTTCGCGAATATGAAATTCAAAAAACTATTACTTAACTATCCTGATGGCTGTTTCTTTAACAACAGCTATAAACAAGTCTGCACTCTAAACCTATAACTAAAATTAATTAAACAACTGTAAATTTTGAGAACTACGTAGATAAATAGAATATTAAGTCTTCGATGCGGCACCGTTAAAAGATGTATAAGTCAGGACAGTCTCCCGTGTCTTACGTAATGCAAATTCTTGACGTCAATAATATGACGACTATTTGCCTCGGTTTTAGAAGCCGACGACGGCTTACCTAAGCGGCACTAATTAATGGGCAGCAACTCCACCTATTAAACAGGACGATCCAGCGCCCATTAACTCCCTATTCCATTCTGTAACAATATCTACAGAAGGATGACTCGGGATCTTCACGATCCACTGAGGAAGGACAGGGGGGATGGAAGGTTTGGGGGGTGGGGGGGTGATAAAGAGGGATGCCAGAGAGAGGATCTCCCGACAATGATTTTACATTAGTTGAAACCAGTATGGCTTGTCTTATGGCTGTTAAGGGATACGACTGAAAATGGTCAGCCTATTACGAGATGGTTTCTCTGGCACAGATGCAGTCGTACTTGCAATTACACCGAAACTCTCTCTCTCTCTCTCTCTCTCTCTGTTCTCCTTTTCTTTCCTTTCTTTCTTTATCTTTTGATAAATCTAACCAATCCCTACGAAGTTTTCCTCTCGACTTAATAGTACGTTATAAATTTTCACATAGGAAAAACGAACGAACGTTTTCATTTTATAACAAAGAAAAGCATATACACATACATACATACATTATGTTTATTTATAGATTTGTTTTTCTGTTTATCGTTGCTCTCCTTGTTTCTCTAGCAAGAGGTTCAAGTTTCAACCCACGGCGAGGAGGGAGACTTGGGCGCTCATTTCCTCAAAAAAGTAAATGTACTGTAGTTAGCTCTGTTCGCCTAGGCAGTAAATTAGGCACCTGGTGGTCACTTGAAATGGCAAGTCACAGGTGGGGGCGTGAGAGAGAGAGAGAGAGAGAGAGAGAGAGAGAGAGAGAGAGAGAGCACTGGTCGGCGAAAATGCATACATCACAATACCATAACTGAAAAGGGAAGGCCTCGACGAGGTAATCCTCAACATCAGATATTCTCTCTCTCTCTCTCTTTCCTTATGCTTCATGACTTGTTCCATTTATTTTTTCAATTCTTTGAGACTGGTATAACTTGGATTATCTTGGAGAGAGAGAGAGAGAGAGAGAGAGAGAGAGAGAGAGAGAGAGAGAGAGAGAGAGAGAGAAGCCATCATTCGAAGGTAGAGTCCAGCTAATGAAGCACCAGGGCAGCTCCCCGTCGTTTCACGCCCCTTAAAGTCTGCCCAAGCGTAGCCGCCTCCACGAAGCAGTCCAAATGGAGAGAGAGAGAGAGAGAGAGAGAGAGAGAGAGAGAGAGAGAGAGAGAGAGAGAGACGCCCACTCGTCTCCTCATATCTGCACTTGTTGAACAGCCGGCAATCTTTATACTTTGAATGTGACTGTTTAAATGACTTCTTCTAAATACTTATAATTCACACGATTTACAAATTGAACAACTGAAATTTTAATGATGTTTTATACCCTAAACTCTCCTATTTCATTTTTGCTCTTTTTATTACCTTTAATAAATCTCATTTTCCTTCAGTCAGCTTTTCGTAAGCATAATTTATTCATGAATACAAACTCTTCTTGCTTTTTAATATTTTAAAATCTAATTGTTCACTTTTTCTTTTTTGATCTACTTCAGAATTTTATGAAATCACAGTTTAAAGCTTTCAACTCTCGTTTGCAATCTTATTCTCGGCCTTCATACTTTACTACTATAACCACTGCTAAGAATAAAATTATATTAGTAATAATAAAACATTAAATGTTTTTAACTATAATAGTATCGTTTTTAATATTTACAATAGATTAGAAAACCAAGATGCTATAGCACGAATGATAGAAAGGGAAAAGAAAAAAAATAATGGTGTACTATATATATACATACACACACACACACACACACATATATATATATATATATATATATATATATATATATATATATACGCCTACTTTGCTTATCAGATTAAACCTACCTTGCAATATTCCATTTATCTAAGGTGAATTGAGTTATAATATGCATAATATGGCTAGGTGATTTCTGACAACATTTTAAAATCAATATTATTTATTATTGCTCGTAATGTGTATAGATTCTTACAGCATAAAAAATTAGAACAAGATTAAATCCCATATATGAAAGGTCAAACAAACGACTATCCAGACTACATTTTATTATATCGATCACGTTAATGAGTTTATACTCCATAATTGAAAAAAACTTTTTGGCTCTTGCAAATTTCGGGCCCACTAGGGAAACCATAAAACTTGAATGACAAGAAGGGAGTGAGATCTGTAAGCGGGGAACAGTCAAGAGAGGACAGAATAAGCAGAAAAATAAAAGGTGGTGCAAGAACAAATGAAGAAGCACCTGAAAGCGTTTCTATAAAAATTAACGAAGCATGGCGTCAGTAGTAAACGATGGGGAGCACCTATTTTGAAGAGAAACGGTTTTACGATTATATATGACGTCTTCTCCTGATTTCAGAGGCAGCAGCAGAGTATTCATTCACGCGAGTCTTTCCCCCAACGTTGTTAATGACTGTATTTTGGGAAATCGCTAAATTCACACATTACTTCCAACGCCAAAGAGCAACCAGTTTTCTGTAATGGAATACACAACATGGCGGCGAAGCGGAGTGATTTAGCCTGCAGTTACCATAAAAAATGAACGCTTACGCTGTAATTTATTGCTTAATATATAACACACAAGAGCAAGACAAAACGAGGGAGTTGTATTCTATTAAGTAAACCATAATTAGCAAGGTCAGGAGAGGGAGACCGAGGTGAAGTCTTTTAACTAGACCATAAATGGTAAGGACAAGACAGAAGGTGTGAGCTGAATTCTATTAACAAGCACATACATGGTAACTCGACACGAGAACATAAGTTAAAATCTCTGAGCTAAAACTGAAACAGACGGATGAGTATTTGTTACTCTCGGACCGTTTGAATAAGGGCTTTTTACCCTCAGGGCCACTTTTGAGCTGAGATCAGGCTTTTGCACGAATCCTTTAAAGTACTGAACCCACTGTTCATAATGTGAAACATCCCTAGTCTTCCGGTGTCTTAAACATAGTTTTTCTAAAATGTTTAAAAGTATGTATTCAAAATCGGTCTTGCAATAACCCTTAAAGACGCTGTTCTGTGTTTATATTTCGCCTTTTTTCATTACAGCACTTTATTCAAAATGAATTTCATGATATACAGAAAGACAGGAACTTGAGTGGGGAGGTCTTCACGAATTGTTCATCATCCAAGGAGGAATTAAAAGCCGACAGAACACTTAGTCTATGAATATAATCCACTGCAAATATTTTATCAGTGTTATTTAAGTATAAAAGGCAAATAAAACTGCCAAAAATCTTTTGTAACGTATTCATGCACACTTACTATTGATGACGTTTTTATATGCTGCAAACGCGAGAGGAAAAAGCTACTATCCCAGGGGGTTATTACCGAGATATTTTGAAGGCATTCAAGAAAATAGCGAGAGAGAGAGAGAGAGAGAGAGGAATGATCATACCCTGAAGGAGAAGGAGACAGATCCAGAGGACGCCGCAAGCGCGAGTCCCTTGGCTACTGAAGCGTCTCCTCCGGGATGTTGATGGCCGAGTCATCGTCTATTGTCTCGGCGGGATGCCCAGCTATATCTGCCGTTCCTCATTTTTTCCCGGTGACTTCCTCTTTTTCCTACGCCCTTTTATGTTTATCGCCCTGAAACGCACACAAGGATGTCACGACAACTGTTTGTCTTCGGCCGGGGAGGCATGGCTGAAGCGTGGTGACGAGTGGAAGAGGTATGCATCAATACAGCCGTTGGCATCCCAAACTCTTCGGGCGAGACGCCATGGGTGACGAATATGCTGGAATTGGACGGCGCTGATATGGCTGATAAAACTGTGGCTTCTCTTACTCAGCGTTTACCCTTTGAATGCAAACGAGGTATAAACCCTTGGTCATTACTGCAGACACTTACCTTGTAAACATTTGTTTATTAAAATTTTATCCTAAGTTTAAAATCTTACTTCATAATATTTTGCACATCATTTGGGTACAAAAAATATTTAACCCCACGAACTGAAAACTTTCTCTATAACCCTTTCCGTAAAATTTCACGGACAACTTTGACTTTGCAAACCTGACTTCATTTAATCAAAAACTCATGCTTGAAATCTGAATTGGAATCTGAAAAGGTTAGGGAAAATCCCTTATTTTGTAGCTCTTTTTTCATTAATAAAACACTGACTGTATTTCCCTTCGCTCGGTAATTGAAAACTTATTATATAACCATTAATTCGTTCATTAAAACGCTCACTCAATAACCCTTCGCCTTTTGAATAAAAAATACATTTTCGCTAGTTACTCAGAGGCATAAATTGCATTTATCTTCGTTTTGAATATAAACACTTGCATATTACAAGATAAAAGTAAATAACTCATTACCTAAAAATATGACTTTAAAGACTGACCACCTGAAAGTGGTAAACAAACAAACAAACAAACAAACAAACAAACAAACGTAAATATACGGCCACTTCAGAGCGCGCTCACACGTACCGCGCCACTGAAGTTCTGAGGGCTTTTGGCCCCTACGGTGTCTGGCCTTTCTTGGGGTCACCTATCAAGTAGGCCTACCGACCAAAACCACAGTCGTTTGACTTTGCTACTGATCAAATAACAGCAGGTATCGTGAATGTTTTACTACCGACATAAATAAACCAAAAAGAAAATTTAAAAAATACATATTTTGGAGAGGATTTGTTAATGAAATACAAAAAAGAAGAGAGAGAGAGAGAGAGAGAGAGAGAGAGAGAGAGAGAGAGAGAGAGAGAGACCACAAAAAGAACATTAAGGATGAGCATTATGCACTGAAAAACTCCTGTGACTACACATAATAAATCTAACACGTCGATAGAATTATGCAGCCAACTTATCAATTAAATTTCATGATTTCTGATACGTTTTTGAACAGAAAATCAAGCGCTTTTTCATATTAAAAACTGAACCGTAGGCAACCACATTCAGAAAACCTAAGTTGAGTTGAAGGAGTGGTGGTCTTAAAGGAACTCACAGGGATTAGTTTCCAGTTCTCTTTATAAATCCAGTTTCCCTCTCTGGTCTCTAGTTTGTTAAAATTTACGATAAAAAACAAGACTGTTCCTAGTGTTCGAGACATGTCAGTCATACACCACAACAGGAAGATTTTTTATTTTAAAAAGCCGAGGCCTATGGGATGGCAACTTAATGCCCTTTTGTAGCCCGGACCCGTGCGAAAAGGCAAAAAAAGAAATGTTTCACAATTCGGAATGAAAACTGCTTAGCAACTTGACTAGGGTTTATGGCTTCTTTGCTCTGAATTATGCACATTCTGAATAATAATAATAATAATAATAATAATAATAATAATAATAATAATAATAATAATAAAAAATACTGTACAGTCCAAGGCGCAAGGTGTCAGCCCCCTAATGACCAGCTCTGTAACTGTTGCGTGCCGTCGCTAATTACTTCATAATTATCATTCCACTGTTCGTTACTTACTTCATAACATTTTGCAGCTCGCTAAATGTTTCGCAACATTATGGTCCTGTTCAAAATGAGTTGCCTCGTTGATTATTTTGGTGAGCGTGTGGATAGTTAATTAGTTAATAACATTATACTCCTCTCTGATAGCTTGATGGCATTACATTGCCAGATGACGGTGTAACACTCTTCTATTGTTCTATTGCCCGGCTGACCGGGATGATTGCTTGATATTTTTCTCTAATAATGAGCAATTACTTTTCAGTTCTTTCTGACTGAGGGACGGCAGTATACCGCTTGGTCATAGAGCGATCGCGTCATATTTCCGGCAAGTTCTGTGCTTCAATTTGCTCAGTGATAAGTTACCTGTGATTACGTCAAACAAATATTTACCCGGATTTAGCATGTACCGTTAGTCGTGTTTCTGACCTTTGATATCCCTTATATATATATATATATATATATATATATATATATATATATATATATATATATATACATATACATATATATATATATATATATATATATATATATATATATATATATATATATAGAGAACTCAGAAATAAGTAAAAAGATATATGCAGGAGCAAAGGTTACGGATATACCTAAACGAATTACATGGAGAGAGAGAGAGAGAGAGAGAGAGAGAGAGAGAGAGAGAATGATTAAGTGGCATGACTATCTTGCTTCTGCATGAGATTCGAACGCCCCCTCCTTCCCCTTCATTATCGCTCACCCACCTCCCCAATCCCCCTCCTTCATTTCCCTCCCCCTTTCCCCATCCCCACCCCCACCCCACGTGCACGTTTTAAAATCCCATCATGCTAATGGCGGGAGTGCATCCACTTGGGCAAAACAAACGTGCAATTAAAGCTGCGAGATTTATGCCTTCATCACCGGACTAATAAGGTATAAGCAATGACTCCCTTATAATGCATAGTAATGAACCAGATTATGCTGGGCTTGAAAAAAAATAACTACATTACTAATGATCAATTAACCGAGATGCGAAACCGTCGGGGGGTCTCGCAAAACTATTATAACGCGGCTGCAATTAACTGCCCCGCAAGAGGTGATTTATTTGTAAAACAAGGCAAAAAAGTCAAGGCAGGGATCATCACAATGCACTAAGCACATTTTCAGATGGCTGTGAAATTACACGAGAGTGAAGATTTTTCCTTCTTTCTTTCGACGTATTTTTTTGTTTGTTTTTTTAACTGACGCTTATCCTAAATCTTTCACCTTATTCCACAAGGAAAAATGATTTCACCGTACATATATTTATCAAACCCAGATAAACGAGGAGGATGAGTGTAAGATCAACGCCTCTTCCTACCAAAAGTCACCTAGGACAGGGCACGAGCAATAAACTTCGTGAATATGGTACGACAAGCAACGGGTCACAATAAGACCCAAGGGCCACCAGAGCCACTGAGTGGGTTTTCTTTATCAAGAAGCAAATACAGATAACATCCAAAGCACAATTTAAAACGTATGCTAAATTCTGATAAATATTTGGTCGATGTAATTATGGAATGAAGGCATTATAAAGAAAATTAAAGCAATTAATTAGCGAGAAAATAAAGTAGCCACTCGCAGAGCAAGCAATATTTTGCAGCATTGGAAAGTAATTACTCATTATGTAGTCAGTATAAAGCTATCAAACAGGTCGCCTACGTAATTAATCCAATAAAGTAAGAAAAATGCGAAGGTATTAACCCATCAACAAGCACTGTAGTGTAATCAAGCTGAGTAGAATATAATTATTAATTAATTAACTAGCAACACACACTCATCACAAGACTTGACGGAGCAATTAATGTTACACTGTAACATAATGTTATAAAACATTCAGCGGGGAAGGAAATATCAGGAATACATCACCGAAAAAACGAATGGCATAAATTCACTAAAGAAGTCAAACCATAATCCCAGGGTGACGTTAACTCCATAAGAAAGAAAGACGAAATAAATGAAGTGAGACCAGGGACATAAAATCGTAATAAAAAATGCAATATTTTACATTATCTATACATATTTATATATACTCTATACGTATGATGTACACACGCGCATACAATACACTTAATACCGTATAAATTCAAATACCTAAAACATGCAAGGAACACACATATATCCCCATAAATATATACAAGACTTCCATTACGGAGGTAAAGTGTGGAAGCTAAATGCCAGTGAAAGAAAGAAAGAAAAAAAAAGGCGGAGGCCGTTAAGAGGGATGGTTTGTATGATTTATGTGGCACAAGAACAACTGAAAAGGTGAGGAATGTGGAGGTAGGCAGAAGTGTAAAAAGATTGCTGAAGGTAGAGAATGGATGGGTGTTCCGATACAGTTTGGTCAAGTGGAAAGAATGGATGTCGATGGGTTGGTTAAAAGTGTAGAATGGGAGACGGACACATACAAAGAGATATTGTTAAGGAAGGACATTATTATTATTATAATATATATATTATCCAGGAAGTAAGAGAGTGAGTGCAAGACATGAGGTGAAGGTGCAGCATGTAGTGCGAAGTTCGAGGTGCCTTCTGGGTCGGTGGACGATATTCTATGAAACTTAAATGTGTGCAGCGTGGAAGTTTTCCGCAAAGGAAGTTCATCCACGACTCGACAATTAACGTACGAATGTAGAAATGACTTCTGTGTTGTCCTTTCCCTGGAGCCACCACCAAATATAGAAATCCGAAACACTTTGTCTTTACAAGGTGAAGCTTAATTCGTCGAGGCCCTCCTAACTGCAATTATTTGTTCGTATATATTTTGGAGCAGTGCTGATCACTCACCTCCCTCTCGGTCCGCTCGCTACACACACACACACATACTACAGCTGAAACACCCCCAAAAAACCGACTAACAACTACGTATGTCAACAAAGGCATACTAGATTTTTAGGTAGCGCGCCTATACCGTCCATCCTCGCCGGTTTTAGGGATCGAAGGCTCTTCGTCAACCACTCTATTAGATGAATGCCCTACCAAATGCGCTAAGAGAGAGAGAGAGAGAGAGAGAGAGAGAGAGAGAGAGAGAGAGAGAGAGAGAGATAAATCCACAAAAATGCAAGACCAAAAAGATTTTCAGGGTAAGAAAAATTATTCCTCAGCGAGCAAATGAAAGCAGAGCTTAACAAACTGACAAGCAAATCGATACCATAACTCAATTAGCAAGCAGTATATTGCAATCAATCCATCAGCGAGAATTATAATATAATCACTTACGGAGTAATACACAGTCATCAACTTATCCTGCGGGGAAATTAATGCAATTAATATACTCAATCTGCTAGGAGCATTATAACGTTATAATGAAGTTATTAAAGAGGAATATATTTTTGGTTAACGAGCAACCGATTACTCTGAAGCAATTAACGAGCAACCTCATGTTTATTTCACAATCAACGTTATATGAAGCAACATGCAAGGAGCCTTTAATGTAAAAAAAAAAGTGTATAATCAACAAGCAAAAAGCGTGTGGAAATCTTCGAAAAAAGATGTTTACATCTCAGGGACCTTTAGGGCTCCCGTATGTTAGCCGTAAAGACAAAAAGTCTTTCCTTAAACAAACAACTTACTAACCGCTCCAGACCGTCGGATAGTATGGTAATTTACAGTTGCAAAGGAAGGGAAGCAAGAAGGCAGACTGAACGAATAACTACCAGAGTCATTTTCTCATGTGATTCGCAGTCTGAGAAGCCGGGGAGTAGGTGAAATTACAAAAGCGTGAAATACGAAAGCAATTTAAGTGATACAGGTATTTCGGAAGGTTTCTGGACAGACACGCAAACAAGAAAGGATGCCATTTGTTTGTATTTCCTTCTCGGCAGCTTCCATTCGCTAAGCTTTGGGATTTTTTCATTGTTTCAGTTTGGTTCGATTCTTGAGACTACAGACCTACTCTGTAGAGATTGTGCCCTTCAGTAACCGGTCTCATCGGTTCATGCATACGAGAGAGAGAGAGAGAGAGAGAGAGAGAGAGAGAGAGAGAGAGAGAGAGATAAAACAAATGGTTTACGCTGTAATTCACCGTCCTATCACTTAGAGGACAACATTGACTTACCTTAGGCAGGAACTTGAAACGTAATACTTAATGCTCAATATTTGATAGTATTATGCAAAACTCGTTCTTCATTGGCGGGGTGGGCAGAGCTCTCGGCTAGCACGCTGTTGGCCCAGCGTTCGACTCTCCGACCGGCCAATGAAGAATTAGAGGAATTTATTTCTAGTGACAGAAATTAATTTCTCGTCATAATGTGGTTCGGATTCCACAATAAGCTGTAGGTCCCGTTGCAAGGTAACCAGTTGGTTCTTAGCCACGTAAAACAAATCTAATCCTTCGGGCCAGCCCTAGGAGAGCTGTTAATCAGCTCAGTGGTCTAGTTAAACTAAGATATACTTAACTTAATATGCAAAACTCTTGTAATGAGCCAGTATTTACTGTCTTCCAATTTTTTATTCAAATTAATTTTAAGGAGCTTTCAATAACTATTTTTGAACTGCATTGTTACAAGTGAAAGTTTAATAATCAACAAGGGAATGACAGTATGAGAATAAAGGCATTTTTTTTACAAGATGAATGTTCTCCCTATTACAAGGAATGTTCATTGTATTACAAGAAATGCGAAAACTTGAAGAAAAGCTTACCATTTCGCATGTAACGCCGACTGTCCGCGTAAGTTTCCTAAACTCGCTAGAAAGTTCGTCCCACCACAAGAAATGTTTCCAAGAAAAATGTGTAATTCTGTCATTCCATGAAAAACGTTTGTTATTGACAAGGAAAGCTCCCCATCATAGCATAAAAAGATTCCATAATTTGCA
>NC_089793.1:43331951-43361951 GCF_040412425.1 Macrobrachium rosenbergii | reverse complement strand
CCCCCTTTTCACCCCCATCCGTGATGTGGGAGCATTTAGGTATGGGGAAAGTCAATAGGCGTAGTGGGAATAGCTGCCAGGTAGGACCTTAACCTCTAAGTAATTAATATTTAAGTATGCTTTTCCTCTGCCCTCTTTGTTGGTTCTCGTGACATATTTGCAGGGATGTCGGACTAAGGATGAGGTCCTACAAGATGCTGCTGGCTGGGGAAGACAGATGCGTTCTCATCTTCGCACTGGGTGGACCTATTGCCCATCTCCCCCGCTTAAACTGGTTGAAATTATCGCCGATGAATGGCTGAGTCGATTGTTTGGCGCTGCAATTATCAGACAAGGTTTGTACATCGCAAATAGTCAGTAAACCAGCCCTTCCACTTCCACTAAAAAACCCCTTAAATTTCCCATTTCCTTAAGCTTTAACTCCTTCCTCCACTAAAGCAATTTTCCCTTGTTGAGAGTCCTGCCCAGTCTCCCATATCTCGCCATTAATGTGCCTTGAATTTCAGTAGAGATCCCGTGATAATCATCCATTTATCCCTCTCCCAGTGCAACTTAAGGGCAATTTAGGCTAAGCAATACCAGTGTTTAAATTTACTCTTTGTGTGAGTGCGATCACGTGTTCATTGTTAAAAGCCCAAGCAATTACGATCCCCATATTGTGCCTATGTGATGTCTTCATGATTATCTGCTGGGCTACATAGTGGTTAATATTTAACATGTGCAATGTGTAACATTTATAGGGGGATTCCATTTCCTACAGTGTGTGCCGCCGTTTCTAATCCAGGACCTCTCTTTCAGGAGATACAAGGTGCTCATCACCCTCTGTGCCCGATAATTATGACTGCCTTTCAAAGCCTGAACTATTCCCGGTCGTAGTCCGATCCTTGAAGTCCATTGTGGCCTCGCCAAAATTTTATATGAATTATTTTCCCCATCCTGGAGTTCCCTCCTTTGCAGCATCTAACTGAGACTATTTAGTGTAATCGGGGCATGACTAAGCTATTTTTATTGTAACTGGAATAATTGTATTGTACATTGGCCCCTTTATTAATCAGCTTGCTTGTTGCCAATCATTGCATTATTGTTCTGTGTCCAATTGATGAGTCTGCCCATTGGCTACCATGTTGTTTTGTTTGTCTCCTTGTTTCATTGCTAAGTCTCTGTAAATAAACCACTGTAAACTGTAAAAGAACTCTAATTCCAAATGGCAACCTTCCTCATTTAATTGTAAAACCTGGGAAAATCTAAGGTAAGTTTCAAATAACTTTTCCTTTGTTCATAATCTGGGCACACTTGGTCCCTTTGCAGTCACCAGCTTTAAATTTGTTCAATTCTGCCCCCAATCAAGACCCCCAGTTTATGACAGTGGCGACCTTGCCAGGATTAGTCATATTAGCGTTAATTAGCCTCGCTATTAAGCTAGACTAGGAAGGAAAAAACTATGAATATATATGATCAATTATTTTAAATTTACGGTAATCATTTCATTATTCAAAGGGCACAGGAGCGATCGGAGCGGAGAACGTTGGTAAATAGGGTATGTGCATGTTTCTAATATTAAGGAAATAAGAGAAGTGATATTAATATTTCCTTAAAGAAACACAACAATTCTCGTATCGTTACAAGCGTTCATAACACAGGAGAACATATACGGTTTTTATATTAGCGAAAACAGCTAGGTAAGTGCGAAGTGTCTACCCGCAAATTTCCAAAGTGTAAGGACAGGGTGTGAGGTTGCCACTTAAGAATTAGGGAGTGTGTAGTTAGGGAATTTTGCATGTGTAAGCTAGGACCAGTAGCTAAGAGTTTATTTTGGAATATTTACGGCAAAGGAAGTGTGCAATTCATTGGTTAGTGATAAATTTTGAGATAACCAGTAGCTTACAGGAAACTGTGTAGCGGTATCTGGCATTTACACGGCTAGCGAGAAACGTTTTGTTCGGAGCGGCGCATGCGTGAATCGTCCCAGTGTTGAAAAAAAAAACAAAAACAGTTCCAAGAGTAGTCTTTAACCACCCTCCCAGCGTATATTAAAGTAACTTAAAGTAAAGTAAAGACATTGCTGATATTCAAAGTTAAATAATTCATTTCGCATTCAAAACCCGCACTTAGCCAAGAAGCTAGAGTTTTTCTTTCCTCCAATTCCACTTCCTCGTTCTCTGTCGCACGACGAAGCAAGAGCGAACGATCAGCTGTCCTCCTCATGCGCGACTCGCTCCCACATCTTTCATTCATACCGAATGAATGCTCATCACTTTCGCCCGAACGTAAGCCCTCACGAGAGACTTGAATATCTTCGAACTTAGTTACAACCTTGTTTACACTTGTCAGGGCGAGAATGCATTAGTAACCTTACGTAAGTTACCCCGAATTCATTTTGTAAAAGAAAGAAACCTTAACTTAACATAATTTCGCAACCATAATTTATTTTCTCTTAAGCGCAAGGTAAAGTGATTAACATTTCATAACAAATAAGTCCCATTACACAACGCTCACCGAGAGAGAGAGAGAATTTTTTTTTTTCTTTCTTCGCGTATCCTTTCACCTTAACACGGGACCGACATAATTTATTTACGAGTTTGGGAACCAGCTCACAAATCATAAAGTAGATACAAAGAATTATCTTAATACTTCCGCTGGAATTTCAAATTCATTACCCAGTAAAATTTTATCCTATACACAGTGTGTAATTTCTGAGCACTTGTGTTTAGCGAATAATCATGCATAACGGCTTTTTCTTTTCAAGTGCTTCAGCTCAGATAATTTATCGTACGCTATAAAGTGCATGTATATCTCGTTACGCGTCATCCAACTGGAGTGCAGGAGTGGGGATATATCTTATCTTAGACTTGCTTGCTGCAAGTGCAAAAAACTGCACATTGTGTGCCTCTCTCGTATCCTACCTGTCCCCATGTCAGGCAGCGCCCACTAGTTCTCATAACTAGCTACCACTCATGTCACATCCAGTTTTCCATTTCTCTCAGTGCCACTAATCTGCACACTGCTAGCACCCAATCACTGGAAGCTACTTTATCTCCTCTTTCACTTTCCTTTTCTCATCCCTTCTGCTGGAGTCTCTCATTTACCTTTTACTCCCTACTTACCTTCTGCTCAGGCAGAGTACCTCACCTTCAGTGCCAATTCATGCATTTTGCATTGCTCCACAGTGCCACCCAACCAAAGCAACCTCTTACAAGCCACTGCACCTGCATTGAAGAAACAGAGTGCTATACAACCAGTGTTTCCGTCCATAAGGACCGCGACTCCTTCAGGAACACCTCATTAACAGTGCATCCGCCCATAAGGACCATAGAGCCTTCAGGAGCACTCCATTTACTAGCGTATCCGCCCATAAGGACTCAGACTTCCTTCAGGAACGCTTTCCCCTAGTGTGACTTTCGCACAGCACACTCATCCACAGTGCCACCTCATTCAAAGGTGACACTCACTGAAGTGCCAATAATCTAAGGACACTTCCTTATCGTCACAATACCTTTTCCTCCGGGAACACCCAGTTAACTTACTCAGCACCCCTTCCCCCATCAGCAACATATCAACTGAGGAGCAACAATATTTTAGGAATATAGGGAAGGAGGACGGTCTTTCCGGCCAGGCCCTTCAAAGGTTTGTAAAGGAACAGATTGTTGAGAAGAGAAAGTATGAAGAAGAACAAAGACTGCAAGAAGCCAAACGAAGGAGAGAAGATGAAAGAGAGGAGCGAAGAAGACAGCAAGAAACCGAGCAGCGGAGAGAAG
Organism: Macrobrachium rosenbergii; assembly: GCF_040412425.1. Lineage (NCBI taxonomy): Eukaryota > Metazoa > Arthropoda > Malacostraca > Decapoda > Palaemonidae > Macrobrachium > Macrobrachium rosenbergii. The sequence continues at coordinate 43,358,196 of NC_089793.1, read as the reverse complement.
AAGAAGAATGAGAGGAGTGAAGAAGACAGCGTGAAAGCGAAGAAGAAGAAAGAAGAAGACAGCACGAACTATCCCTCAAAGGCAGGGAGCTTGAGTTGGAGAGAGCCAAGAAGGAGAGCGCCGAAGCTTTAGCAGCACAACAAGCATCTAGCCCCACTCCATCTGCCACAAATACCTCTCTGTCGACAGTCAATAACCTTGTGGGAAAATGGACTGAAGACGAGTCGAAACAATGGCTCGAAGAGATCAATTCTCTTCGAGGACCTATGATGCCAGCCTGGCTGAGAGGGCCTTACTGCTTACCAAGCACCTAGACGGGAAGGCTAGGGCTGCCCACCGAGCCCTGGAAAGAGATCAACGAGGGGACATGGCTGCCATCCGTGAGGCCATTGCTAAGGCGTATGAAATCACCCCTGAGAGGTGGAGACAACGATTCCGAGGTATGGCTAAGAATGTCTGCTGGTCCTGGACAGAATGGGCCTGTCACAAGACCCAGGCTAGGACCCACTGGTTTGAGTCTATGCGGTGTGACACCTTTGATGATTTGTTCAACTGGACTATGCTGGAGGACCTCTTCCAGTGTGCGCCCGGGCCTCTGGCTGTGTGTCTTAGTGATAAGCAGCCAGCCACTCTCAAGGAAGCCTGCCGCTTAGCTGATGCCTGGGAGACATACAATCCCTCCCACAGCACCTTGTCGTGCAAAATAGTGCCACCCGGACACCTCTTGGGTTTCAGTCGCTCACGGAATGGCCCGCCTAACAAACCTCTGTGCCCCATCTGTAAAAGGTACGGCCATGCCGAAGCAGATTGCTGCTAAAGATAGCAACAGCAGAGGCAACAACCCTGCAGCCTACCACCAACCGTCAGTCTTCCTCTCCGCTAACTCCAACACCGAAATGCTTCCCAGCACACCGTCACTGCTGGGAAATCAACATATCACCGGGGCCCCTGCCGAGACTGTGGAGCTTCAGGACACTCTTCTTCCGGGTATCCTGCATGCCCAAAACATGTGGTCATGCCCAGGCACGTCAACATGATTAGTGTCACTGCCTCCTTAGCTGAGCCGCCAGAGAGAACTCACCCTGAGAGGGTCTGGACACAGTCCGTCTCAGTGGCTTCTCTGAATGGTTCCAGCCCACCAGTGCACCTGCCAACTACTGCCGACACTGGCTCAGACATTAGTCTGATCGACAAGGGTGCCAACCAGTGCCAGGTAGAGGAGCACACCAAGTGACCGTGACCTGGGTGGACGAACAGTCCCTGACCATCCCACAGTTGAGCTCAGGTGATCACCCCTTGAGCAACAAAGTGCACCGTCTTGGCGTGGCCGCCGAAGGTACGGAGAGGAGTTCCTGCTTGGTCGTGAGACATCCTCTGGGGATGTCCTCCCCACACCACTGTTGCCCGACTGCTTCCGCCAGCACATCCATCACAACTTCTTTGGATAGGGACACAGCTTTTGTGACAGCTATGCCACCGTAAGCCGAACCTTCCATTCGCATAAAAGCGACAGAACCTAATGCACCCACATCCACATTCCAGGCCTAGTCCGCAGATCTCGCACGACGGCCACCAGCATTACCCTCCTCACGAAGGGATCTCACAAATTACCGCTGCAGGACCTGCAACGTAAGGGGCCACTCCGAGAGATGGTCAAAGTGCCCCAGTAGGCTAGCCACAGTGGCCAACTCCACCGAACCAAGAGGCCCAGCCCTCTCATCAAGACAGGATCGCTGTCCCAAATCATGCCAGGGACACCAAGGGGTCTTGATCCCCTGGGTTCCCCTTCAGCTTTGTCTGACATCAATTTGCTGCCAGTGCCACTTGCAAGCACTGGTCAGTGCCAAGCTCTGCCTATCTTGGCTGGATGCTCTCCATGGCCGTACTTTCCCGATGCCTGGCCCTGAGTTAGTGCCAGTGCCGGATCCAGAACATGACTCGGATCCTCCTACGGGAGATCCACCAAATCTCACAACTGTGATCATCGCACAGTGCACCCCCTGGACATTACCTCTTTTCTGGTCGACCAGGAACTGACTGGCCAGGATGCAGACGCTGATTCTCTTCCCATGACGGTTGTCGCAGCAGCCGAAGTGGGAGACCAGCCTGGAGCCCCTGAGGCTGCCCCTGATCCTGCTCCTGACAGCACTCCTGGCTGTTCTTCAGAGTCAGTATCCTCATCGCCCCTAGAATGGCCCCTAGCCAGACCTGAGGCCCCCCAAGAAGAAGAGAGGGGACGGGAAGAACCACTCCATAGCGAGTCAGAGCCATAACCTCTCTTGCCCTCTTGCCCGTTGGCACAGCGCCGCTTCCATCTCAGAGTGATCCTGGCACCTGCCCAGAGAAGGTAGCCTGTGTGACCTCTGATCCCATAGCATTAACCATACTAACCCTTTTCCACTAACCTCCTTCCAACCCACTCTAGACTCAAACTGATACATTACTTAATCATACATTGTGAATTACCCTTCAGGTTAGTCATGTTTCAATTTGTTGCGTGTTAATCGTCAAGCATAGTGCCGATCGTAACTCAGTGCGTGCCATTCTTTAGTGCCAGCTCGTTCAGTGCCAGAGTGTGGGGATAGTAGGTTAGGTTAGGTTAGGTGTTTACTGTGTGCGTTTGTCTAGGCGTAGATTTCTTCTGTCATTGTAAAGCCATGTTGTACAGTCTCTGCTGATCAGGTTGTTTGTAAATTCCCCGCTAAGCAAGTTTTCTTTGATGATGGCCCATTTTCTTTGTACCTACGATTTGTCACACTTGATGGGCCAGGTCATGTAAAATTCAACTGTTTAAACTGTGTATGTAATTATTTATCTGTCCATCAACTATGTACTGTGTATTTCTTCTTACGCAGGCATCAAGATTATACTCAACATTAATTTGCTACATCGTTACATTGTAATTGTACTTTCGTTCGCTGTATTTATTTATTAATTGTTATCGACCTCAGGTCACCCACCTTTCATTGTCTTCCATGCCCGACGCCAGTCGATGCCGCTATATAAACTGCCTGGACCTTGAATAAAGCAGTTCATTTTTACCACTGCTCGTTTCTTTTTGCACCTCTTATAGTGGTGACCCCGGCGTGGTTCCCAAAGCCATTAGCGGACCCATACGGCGACTCAGTCTTGGCTTCAGGAGCTTACTCTCCGCCCAGTGGACTAATCACGGGCGCTGAACCAATGTTTCTGGGCGTGCTGACTCTCCGGCAAAATCACCAGTGTCATTAGCGGACTCTGAGCGCTCCTAAGTGCGTTTTGATGCGAGTACCCTACTTCATATAAGAGGGCAAAGAGCGAGTATGGACGCGGACATCCCCTCCTTCGTTCAATTAACCTGTCACGGGCTGCCAGTTGGGAGGAATTAGCTAAGAACCTCATACCCGGAAGGGTGTGAAGGCCTTTCCAAAGGGGAGACCTGTCAAGGATATATCCCTCCCTCCTGTGGATGCCCGTGCATCATTTGGGCTGTCAGGCCGGGAAAATTGGCGGGCGAAGGAGAAACAAGCATAGTTTGAACTAGATCAGGGCTGTTCGCGCCAGTGTATAGCAGGGTAGGAAGCACCGCCCATCGCCTGATTCCAGGAGACAATAGGCCTCCCGCTCTCAGCCCCCTTTTCACCCCCATCACGTGATGTAGGAGCATTTAGGTATGGGGAAAGTCAATAGGCATAGTGGGAATAGCTGCCAGGTAGGACCTTAACCTCTAAGTAATTAATATTTAAGTATGCCTTTCCTCTGCCCTCTTTGCTGGTTGTCGTGACATATTTGCAGGGATGTCATACTAAGGATGAGGTCCTAAAAGACGCTGCTGGCTGGGGAAGACAGACGCGTTCTCATCTTCGCACTGGGTGGACCTGTCGCCCATCTCCCCTGCTTAAACTGGTTGAAACTATCGCTGATGAATGGCTGAGTCGATTGTTTGGCGCTGCAATTATCAGACAAGGTTCGTACATCACAAATAGTTAGTAAACCAGCCCTTCCCCTTCCACTAAAAAACCCCTTAAATTTCCCATTTCCTTAAGCTTTAACTCCTTCCTCCACAAAGCAATTTTCCCTTGTTAAGAGTCCTGCCTGGCCTCCCATATCTCACCATTAATGTACCTTGAATTTCAGTAGAGATCCCGTGATAATCATCCATTTATCCCTCTCCCAGTGCAACTTACAGGGCAATTTAGGCTAAGCAATACCAGTGTTTAAATTTACTCTTGTGTGAGTGCGATCACGTGTTCATTGTTAAAGCCCAAGCAATTACTGATCCCATATTGTGCCTACGTGATGTCTTCATAATTATCTGCTGGGCTACGTAGTGGTTAATATTTAACATGTGCAATGTGTAAAATTTATAGGGGGATTCCATTTCCTACAGTGTGTGCTGCCGTTTCTAATCCAGGACCTCTCTTTCAGGAGATACAAGGTGCTCATCGCCCTCTGTGCCCGATAATTATGACTGCCTTTCAAAGCCTGAACTATTCCTGGTTGTAGTCCGATCCTTGAAGTCCGTTGTGGCCTCGCCAAAATTTTATACGAATTATTTTCCCCATCCTGGAGTTCCCTCCTTTGCAGCATCTAACTGAGACTATTTAGTAAATCGGGGGCATGACTAAGCTTTTATTGTAACTGGAATAATTGTATTGTAATGCTGGCCCCCTTATTAATCAGCTTTCTTGTTGCCAATCTTTGCATTATTGTTCTGTGTCCAATTGATGAGTCTGCATTGGCTACCATGTCGTTTTGTTTGTCTCCTTGTTTCATTGCTGTCTCTGTAAATAAACCCCAAAATTGTAAAGTACTCTCATTCCAAATGGCGACCTTCCTCATTTAATTGTAAACCAGGTTAATCTAAAAGTAAGTTTCAAATAACTTTTCCTTTGTTCATAATTCTGGCACTTGGTCCCTCTGCAGTCACCAGCTTTAAATTTGTTCAATTCTGCCCCAACTAAGACCCCAGTTTATGACAATATATATATATATATATATATATATATATATATATATATATATATCTATATATATATATATATATATATATATATATATATATATATATATATATATATATATATATATATATATATATATATATATATATATATAGATAGCTAGATAGATACACATACACACATATATATACATATATATATATATATATATATATATATATATATATATACATATATATATATATATATATATATATATATATATATATATATATATATATATATATATATATATATATATATTTTCAATGGTGAATACTCTTCCCAAGTCTACTCGCCTTTCAAGAACCTTGTTTTTTTAAAGAATTTAAAGCTTAAAGTAAAATCATTTTATCTCTCTGCTGACACTAACCGTCAGTTGTGGAGAAATTGCTTCTCTAAATCTCTAGTTATTATTCCCTTGGTGGCCCTTTTTTTTTTTCCCTGAACTTGTGACTGCGTTAAGCCCTTTTCCAAGTTACTAAGCTGCCTTTGGAGATAATCCCCGCTCATCCGATGGTAGAATTGGAAGATGGACAGACCGCATGGCGCACAAGCAACCAACGAGGCCAGAGCCCTTACCATGTGGTCAACAGAGCTACCCACGAAGTCAAAGATAGCGCACCAAAAGCCATATGTCTCATGATAGAAAACGGGTGACACCTTGGAGAATAGGAAAATTAATCCAGCAGAAGGCATAAAAGGGGTAGTACCATTTGCGCTCGACAGAGACATACCCGGATACAGGTCCGACATACACTGTCCTTGACCTCCGCTCCTTTAGAGCCTGTTCCCCCTAACATGGCTGCCTATCCAGTCCAGTATCTTTCCAGTGCCAATTTCGTAAATACCGGCCCCCCCCCCCCAAATAGTTGGTACATCCACGAGGACTCATCTCCCGGAATAAGGTAAAGTGCCAGGAAGCTGTGGTTTACCAGTCACGCAGTTCTTTTTCTTGTGCTAATCATTTTCTGTTTTCAAAACTCAATGCTCCTATAGACCTGACTTTGTTATCAACTTGTGTTCGTAAGTGGTTTTAATGGTGTTTTATAGCCAAGGAATCTTGGCGCCATCAGCGCACCTTTGAACCCGTATTTACGCTAATTCTGCCAAGTAATCATATGCATTCTGCATTGCAGACAGTTTTCTCGCTGTGGATCCTTTGCTTCAATTGTGCTTTATTGGCGTGGTCAACCCACTGCAATTTAATCCTTGGTGTCACTAAATTGGAATTCCCGGCACCATCAGTTATCACCTTTTCATCGTAATTTTGTGCTCCAGCAGGACACCATTTTCCTGTTTTAATTATCCCCATCTTCTGATTTTGCTATTGTAAATATATGTGATTTTAGTTAACATAAGAGTTTATCTCACTTTCCCTTTCCAGTAAGGCCCTCAGTTCATTACCTTTTCCTCTTATGTTCTACTAGTCCAGGAATTTTAGTCAGATCAGCGTCATCCCTTGTGGTAAGTTACTTCCCCTAGATTAGAACATAAATATATATATATATATATATATATATATATATATATATATATATTAATATATTTAACAAATATCGTTTAATACTGAATTCGCTAAGCCTTGTGAATAACTTACACTCGAGGATGATAAGAGCATTTGCCCAGACCAGAATTCCAACATGGACATTAGGTTTACATTTAACCATAGCCGAGCGGTCATATTAGATATAAATATGTCCATAGGCCCAGCTTCAAATCCTCGTCGGGCAAAGGTGGCTGAGAAAAAGATAATTATCGCTGCCACATTCATATATCAACTGCTGAATGTGGATGAACAACCTGTGCAGAAAACATCCACAAATATTAGCCACTTCATACACCCACGTCAAAAGCCACGCCTTGAGACTGACTGATTATCTTGCACTTCTTGGATTTTAAGGCAACTCATTTCCTATACCACTTTCAATACACTACAGATCTTCCTCTCCTCCTCCCCTAACGTCTTCGAATTATGCTCTCTTCTCCATTCTATCCTGTTGCTTGAAACACCTGTAAAGATTGTTCCATCCTTTCACCTACGCAAACGTTCTTACTACTCTTCTATGTATCTTCACATTTCTCACACAGTCAATTCTTCTTATGTCAAAACATATAATGCAAACAGTTCATCTCAGCAGCCGCAGCTTACTTTCTTGTATTTGCATTCGACATGTACACTGCTCTTTCACCTAGGAAACTGGCTTCCACAGACAATTCGGTTCCAAATCTTTTGCACACCCACCTTCCTTGCTTCACCCATTCTGTGATTCTTCTCTTCTCTCGTCCTAACATCATATTTATCAAATTCACGCTGAATGGGTAATTCGAATGAAATGCTACCACTTGAATGACCGGTGGGTCGGAGAGTTGGATAAAATTCGCTAGTATGTTAGGCGGCAGCCTGCCCAGGATAAACCTCAGGTACAGAAGTACTAAGGTATGGATCAGTTTATCGCGCCCTAGCCTTTCATTTGAGAAACTGAGGTTCGATCCCAATCTGAGCCAGAATTTTATCCTTAACTAACTGTACGTATGGAGCGTTTGTATTCATTTTCCATCCACGTACATGTTCATTGCTCTATTTTCCTTATTTCCATTTACCCTCGTGACCTCTCTTGCCCCCCCGTCCCATTACTTAAAAACATCGGGCATTCCACACCTGTCTACATGACCATTTTTATTAAACAACTTTACATCTGGATCCCAGGCTCTCTTTCTTACTTCTTGCCTCACTTTATTCATAGATGTTTAAGTTATGCAAACATAACACACATTTGTTTCATACCAACTTTTACAATATACCAGTCTTTCTCCAGTCTGAATAATCTAACACATGCTTCACTTCCATCTTGAAAAAACTTCAAATCGCTTTCAGCGTATCTTTTATAACAGAAATTCTTTCTTACAAAACCATGAAAAGACATCATTCGCGTAAACTAGACTTTTAGCATTCATGGAGGCGTGCATGATAGAAGCAAAAGCCAATAGCAAAAGAGATATCATTATCAACCACAACAGTTTTATGTTACAGCATCATCAACTCCAGGCTAACCCCCACTGCAGTTAACAGCACTAATAACAAACTACAGTAACATCCACACCTACAACACGATCACTGAAATCAGGCCTTAATCACTAACAAAAAATTATATCATCACCCCCACCTCCAACCAACATCATAAATTCCAAACACCAAGGGTTTATTGCAGTGCGGTATATAACGGGGATGGCGAGCGATATTTCAGTTTCATATTCTTCATCCTACTCACTCATTTATAACTTTTAAGACAAAATCATCGCAAACTCGTAATCATGAATGCATTTACGATTTCTCAAAACTACGCATACAGTTGTTGTATTCTTGGCTGTTTTTCTCCAGTGTCATTTAAAAAAAATTCAGCTAAAAAGTCGCGGTTGGTACTACTCCAATGAATTCTATTAGATTTAGACGTCATTAAACATGTTATCACCTCTCCTGACCAATGGTATTCCTCTTTATCACCACAGCGTCTGTCTCTCCTTTCAAAAATTTCAATCTGAATACAGTCAGAACGCTGATGTGGTCAAGGAGCTTTGGGATTTGTGTGAACGGACATATTACCAATGTATTTTTCTTTTTTTTAGAAAATGCTAGTGCATTTGTGAATGTCGTAAGAAGGCTTAACGTAATGCCTATTTGTGTGCGGTGCTAAAGAGCGAAGACCTTTGTACTTTAAAGGAAGCACCTAACGCTGCAGAAAGAATTTCTGATTCCCAAGACCAAGAACAGTCGTCGTCGCGGTTTGGTATTACAGATCATGCACGAACATTTTTTACAAAAAGCTAATATTCCTCCTTGGAAAATATTATAACTAGGGCCACAGAACTGTTGCAAAGAATTTGCTTTCATCTCTTGATACTTCTGCTGATGGGAGGTCTTCCAGCTCGAAAGTCATAGACCACTGGTTCACTGACAGTCTCCAATATAACAGCATCACCAACTGAAAAACCGCCATCGTCTCTTACTTCTTGTTCACTGCGAAAATCTACCTTGTCACAACCTTTCCCATGAAAGATAGACTTTATGCTTTAAAGGCTTGTTAGATCGTAGATTATCTTTAGAAATTCGATGTAACAAAGAAAAATTACGTCCAGACACGACCAAATCCCCCAAAGCGAATTCATATCACCCAGGACATTAAACATGAACGACGCGTCAGTTGAAACTGGGTGATTTCTCTCAAGACGATGCGACTAAAATCATACGATTAATTCTTAGATAGCAAAGAGGAATTAAGAAAACAAAATAGGATTAACTTAAGTGGCTAAGGGAATGATTGGACAATTTTTCAATCAGTTAGAGGATTTTTACAGAAGAATTAATCCGAGGAAAAAACCAACGTAGTGACTACCCACATTATTTATTTACCCAAGGCTGAAGATCCTTCTCTCTCTCTCTCTCTTTTAGATACAAGTTTACGCAAGATAAATATTTCTCTCACACTGAAGATTAAACAAGTTACCTTTGCAACTAAGTCTTCTCTCTCTCTCTCTCTCTCTCTCTCTCTCTCCGCAAACTTTGATTACATCTAAATTGAAACCTGACACCTAGGTCGCCATACTTGACGAGACTAATGGCAACTTGTCCTTCTCCTTTTCGAAGATTCTTGGAATTCGACTTGAACCACAACACCTCGGAGAAATCCTTCATCAGTGCAATAACGTTCCCTTCCTTTTTCACCATCTTTTTCCTTTTTTGCTTTTGTTCTCTGTGCATACACGCACGCACATGCGCACACCAACTTATATAAACGTGAGTGTGTGTTCTTTTATAGTCTGCGTCTTTCTGTTCTCGTTCACTTTTTTTCTTATTTGTCCTACACTCAGCTATTTTTAGCCTTTCTTGTTCATTCCTCTTCTCTCTTCTTACTATTTGCCTCAAATATTTTCTTCTCTCTCTTCTTCTTCTCTCTCTCTCATTTTTCTCTTTATTGCCTTATTTTTTGCACAACCATGAAACCTCATCAAGGAGTTTTAATCCAAGATGCTCCTGATCAAGGGAGATAAGGTGATGCTAGATGCGCTCTTAGGGATGCTGTGCCCTGAATAATAATTAGGTAAAGCGAGGAGGGGTCTTTAATTGAGAGAGAGAGAGAGAGAGAGAGAGAGAGAGAGAGAGAGAGAGAGAGAGAGAGAGAGAGAGAGAGAGAGAGAGTCTAATGACTGATAGGTATATATGTTTGTATGTGTGTGAAGAGGAGAGAGAGAGAGAGAGAGAGAGAGAGAGAGAGAGAGAGAGAGAGAGAGAGAGAGAGAGAGCATATTTCTCATTATCTAATGGTGAGATCGATTAAAGAGATATGGAAGGTTTGAACCTAATTGATAACCTTTGGGTTAACGTCCCAGTCACCAAGACGAACAAACCGCTTTTTGAAAGTTCAAGACGGAAGGAGAAAAACAAGAGATAAACTACGAATTGCATTTGATAATAGAATAGCCATATGCACAACATCCTTCACTGAAATTGGCCAAGGATGTTACGTACAAAACTCATAACGGAACTGCATTAATCTCGCTAAATATCTGTCAAGTTTGTAAAATGACCGAATAATGAACTTTCTTCTGGAAGTTACTATGGTGTTCTGGGTAATATCTAACTCAACACCACTACTACAATCATCCAAGATTAAAACGTTCTTTTGGAATTAGTTACGAGCTGTGTAAAAAGTCTTTGCGGCAATAGCTACAGATCATGCTATATTTAACAAGTAGCTGATATCTTAGGTAATGCTTTTGTTAATCTGTAAGATCAAATGATGGGACTGTTTATGGCAAACACTGCCGTGGTTATTAAAGATAATGGTATATAATTTCTTCAATTCAGGCCTGGGCAAACTTTCAATGAAGGTCAGTGACGATAATTTTCTCTACGCATAATATATACAACAATAACCAAAGATTATGTAATGACGTATTGAACATATATATATATATATATATATATATATATATATAGTAATATAAATGTTAACGAACCATTCTTAAAGGGTGACAACGGTTTTAGCTTCTTTCTTAAACTATGCAAGGCGAAAGAGGAAGAGGGCGAGAATAGGGAAACAAATCTCCAACAGCAGCAGCACAAAGCGTGAATGCTGAGGGCGTCAGCATCACAAAGTCATAATACTCGAGTGGAAGCGGTGGCCGTTGAGGGTTGGCTCCAGCCATATATGGCGACCACTAATGATGATATCTGGTCCCAAATTACTTTATTCACCAGACTAAACTCATTCCTCCTCCTCCTCCTCCTCCCCCCGCCTCCTGTCGCAAGAAGGAGAGGCCAGCCTCCCCTGCCATGACTCATATATAGTATATGTATATTTCTTATTCACACGGGATCAGGCAAAATGACCATTACTTGCATAGAAAAAGAAAGGAAATCAAAAGTAGAGAAAGATGCCGATAAATAGAATTCAAAGAGCGAGCAAATCAACAAAAGCCGGATAAACATGCGTCATTAGAAGACAGTTGGAATAAAAGGCCAAGTAGTACGACCTTGGAAGTCTCTATCAATGCGAAGCTCATATGTCACCACTATTCCCTAAGGACACATCATTAACATCTAGAATAAGCTGATAAAGTTTAATTCATCCATTTATGATAGGTTACAAACCCACTTTTATCATCAAACAATCATGGTTTGAGAAATATTTTCTGGATCAACAGAAAACATTACCTAAAGTCTTAAATAAATGTGTTTAGATGACAAGCAAAATAAAATTAATGTCACAACATACCGGTAATTATTATTATTATTATTATTTTCACTGAAAAAAGTGAACAAATTCACATGGAAACTGCCAAAAAAATGACATCCACCAACGAGGAAGCTTCCACAAAACAAAATGACTCAGAAGTGAAAACAGATAACTATAAGAACAAAATCGCCCAGATCCATTTAATCTGAAAAAGAGCGAATTCTCCGATACAGGCAAAACCTCCGCGTCTTTACATGTTGGCAGTAATTAAAAGAACAAATTTGCCGTGCGGTTTTAAAGAGCAGGATTTGTTGGCCCTGTCACACTCGGAAAGGAAGACGCGCAGACGAAGTCATGCCAAGTCTGTTCAGTCTCCTATTGGGGTCTTGTTGCCTTGGATGGCTCTCTGGAATTTCGTGCATTTTGGCTGCAATTTACGATGTTGCAGGATGCGCTATCCAAAGCTGAGGAATCTCATGGAGGATGACGATTTCAATCTAAAGGAGTTGCTGGAGATAACCCTATAAGGAGCCGGGGGAGGATCACTCTCCTCCCAAAGCTTTTTGCGCTTGTCGTTCTGTCTCCGGTCAACTCCGAATGCAGTGTCTGACTCTTAAAGGTCTCCGGTTGTGGGAGGAGGCGGAGATGGAGGGTGGGACGGGCGAAGGTTATTTTAGAAGTTATATGGAATTGTATAAAAGCAAAAAATTTTAAAGCTTAATCTCTATTCTTCAGTATGTATCTGGATTACTCATTCTTCAAGATACTTCCTTTTTACCATTTTACAAATGCATATAAGTCGCAATTAAAAACTTCTAATACTCCACTCGTTTTGGGGAATCATCATTTTTAAACCTATAATTCTGAGATACTTCCTTTTTATCATTTCACAAATGCATATAAATCGCAATTAAAAACTTCTAATATTCCACTCATTTTGGGGAATCATCATTTTTAAACCTATAATTCTGAGATTTCATAATCTTTCGCCCTCCCTGAAAAGTATCTCAGTTCTACATTATTCCACTTCATATACGTTAATATAAATTGTTTTGCAAATATTCTGGAATTTTATGTAAAAATCTACATGTCATTGCATTTCTTGGAAATTTTCTAATATCATACGTATCACCTGATATCAAACTTATAATTTTGGAAAATACTTTAAATCTAAATAATGCAATATAAAGAAAATTTTGCAAATCTCTAACATCTACAGAAAAACGACAAAAGTCTTTTCGGCTCGGTTTGGTTAACAATTTAGAAGACTTTTCATTTCTAAATATTCTTTACAAATTGTTAAACCACTGTAAGTACTTAGCTAAAAGTTCAAGACCAAAGAATCTTTACGGCCTAAATTTCAAAATCACGTCCGAAGTTTCAAAACAAAATGAACCTGAAATTTCAAAATCAAGTCAGTCTAAAGTATGTTTAAAGGCACAAGGGCAATGCATTTCAAAACTTCGTTATTAATGACATGATCCAAAAAATATCAAAGATAAGAACTGTAAGTCACTTTCAAGGGGGAGAGAGAGAGAGAGAGAGAGAGAGAGAGAGAGAGAGAGAGAGAGAGAGAGAGAGAGAGAGAGAGAGAGAGAGGAATGTTAAACGATTTTATTAAGTAAAATACAAATCGCGAGTGATTCTCAAAATGGTATTTGACAAAGATCTGATGAAATGTATGAACACTCAAGAAATTATCAGGTTTCACATGACTCCATTAAGGGTGAATTATGGAAATGCTTTAACGTCGAGAAAGGATCAGACGTGAAGCAGCGAGGGGAGACTGAAATACACAATACAGTCTATTACCTGGTGTGGAGTGCGATGCCAAGTAACGGATAACTATTACTGCTGTTGACTCACGGAGTCTAATTAACGAGAGAGAGAGAGAGAGAGAGAGAGAGAGAGAGAGAGAGAGAGAGAGAGAGAGAGAGAGAGAGAGATTGCGGCGTCTACTTACTCCCCTTTTCTGCATTCCCGAATTTGATTTGAAACCGCTACGATCTCCAGACAGTAGGAAATCGTCGGGGGATCGTCAGGAAGTTCCTCAAAGGCCGGTGACGTTCGTTGCCGTCAGAAAGAAAATTATCATAGCTGCCAAAAGTTCCAGAGAAATCGCAGCCAAAAAAATAATCTGACCAAGCTGTGCCCACTAAAAAAAAAATAAATAGATAAAAAGACTGCAGCGCTTCACAAGTTATTCGTGGGGGAACCCTTAAGGGTTTGTAGGACTATGAAGGTGGTTCGTGGTTCTTCATAACTGATCGTAGTCCCAAAACATGCCATTAATCCCTGCACAACAATGATGCTGTTATGGTTTAGCTACCAACATTCCGGAACTGCAGCAATTTCAGTTCACAGTTAGTCACGACTTACCTTAATTCGGCTCCGATCTACTGTGATGCTGGTACACACAACACGACACGTGTGTCCTCACATGTGGCTTCCACCGGATAAACAGCAACAAGTTCATAATTTTTCTGGTCACATGTATAAACAAGTAAAAATTGCGTCGAAGTTTCTTCGGCGCAATCGAGTTTTCTGTACAACGTATAATGCTGTATGAAACTCTCAGCCACGGCCCAAAAAACTCTCAGCTGCGGCTCATGAAACTTTCAGCCACGGTCCGGTGGTGGCCTGTGTTGTTGGCACCTATAGCGGTGCCAGACGCACGATCATGGCTTACTTTAACCTTAAATAAAAAAATAAAACTACTGAAGGTAGAGGGCTGCAATTCGCTACGTTTGATGATGGGAGGGTGGATGATCAACATACCAATTTGCAGCCCTCTAGCCTCAGTAGTTTTTAAGATCTGAGAACGGACAGACAGCCAAATAGCCACCTCAATAGTTTTCTTTTACAGAAAGCTAAAAAATAGGAGCATCCAGTTCACAGTAAATCGTGTGGTTGTAGGTACTTCGTAGGTAAATTAGGATAATTTGTAAACAGTTCATGACAGCACAAGACGAGTGTGATATGGCTTATAGCGGAGTCACGGGTGACGTAAGAGTACATCATATCATTTCGTACATAAGGCTTAGCCAATTCACAGGAAAGATGAGCGACCAAGAAACATCCCGAACTTTAGTCCGAAACAATTTGCCAGCTCTCACAGACAGCCTGGTAGTATGGGAAAGGAGTCTGAGGAACCAGTTGGTGTTTGGCTTTTCAAAGTCGCTGTCTGAAACGGATCGCTGATATTGCTTGAACGACATGATGGTGAATACCACAACTTGTAATCACCAACACCACTATCGTGTGGTGACAAGTTTCTGAACTTTTACCAGCAACAAATTTCAGAAATATATACAATCCATTGTCGCACTCACACAATCTTTTAATTGTTAACTGAAATGCTACTAAATACTGCCGTCATCGAGAAGGAAAATACATTAGTTGCTAAAACCACTTTATTTGTGCTAAAGAGAAAAAAATAAATTAAACTTTTTCTTCTCGCATAACATTCATACGACCCATACATTCCACGAAAAGTTTTAGTACGGGAAATAATAATTTTAAATCAGAAGTGATGGAATTGAATAACAGTAATAATAAGCCCACAGTCCAATCTTTTTACATACCCAGACGGTACTATAGGCAAAAGGTATCTCTCTCCTCTGACGGCTTGACCCGGAACTCCTGACGGGGAAATGATGGACCTTTTTGAAATACGACCTGACAAAAGCCTTCATTCTTCTCCTCCACCGAAATCATCATCTCGAGAGCGAGATAAGATACTGGAGTTATGACTTGAATTTAACGAAGGCAGTATATCAGTTACGGTGAAAGCTAAAGTCAACAGCATAAATTCCAAGTTGGCTCATTTCCTCTTTTCGTTTTTTTTTATTTTCATTTTTAAATAATTTTTTTGCACCGGCTGTCGTCGTATTTCATCGTCTGTTTTATAGTGTGAGTAAAATTTCCTATGCTGTGAAGAAAATTTTTGTGTAATATTGCATCAGAGATAATTTACGCATACAATTATTAAATGAAGAAATATTCTGGTGCAAATTTCTCTACAATATGAAGAGTTATTCTGATATAAATTACCTGAACTCTTTTCATATATATATATATATATATATATATATATATATATATATATATATATATATATATATATATATGCAGGGTGTCCATTAGTTTCCTTTACAATTTAATAAAGATATTACAAAAGCAAAATGAACAAACAAATTATTATTACAAAAATGAGTGAATAGATACTGAAGTTTTGTTTTATTTAATACAACTTTATACAATAACCATTAGTTGCAAAAGCACACCAAGACGGTACTGATTTCCTTTGTCATGTTCAGCTGCAGCATAGCCTCATCATCAGCTGGCAATGGCATCAGTGATCTTTGCTTGAGATCATGATGCACCCATACTTTGTTCGACAGGACATCTTAACATAACCCCATAGAAAGAAGTCCAGAGTGATATTCAGAATGAGGTGGCCAGGGAATTGGGCCTTCCCTTCCAATCCACAGGTCTGGAAATGTTTGATTTAGGAACCCACAAACATGCAGTCCCCAGTGTGGTGGTGCACCATCTTGCTGGAAGATGATGGTTAGTAGAAGGTCATCTAGTTGTGGTGCCACATATTCAGTCAAAAGGTCAAGATAAACATCTGCAGTAACTGATGTTTCGTCGAAGAAAATTAGACCACTGATTCGATTGCACATGATCCCACACCGCACATTCACCTTTGGACTATCTCGGTTCTCTAGCCTCATGGGGATGTTCTGATCCTCAGATTCTCACAGTGTGTGTTCAGTGTGTGTTTCCCTGAAACATGAAAGGTTGCCTCATCACTAAAACAAACTCAGTTGAGGAGTGTTTCATCCTCAGAAATTCGTTCCAGCATTAACTGCAAACTCTTTTCGTCTTGGTCTATCATTTGCCTGAGTGCCCGTATAGAGTTGCACTTCTGTAAGTACAATCGCAGTGCTCTGTGAAGACTTTGTGCACTGTTGAACGTGGAAGCAAGTGTCTGGCAGCAGCAGTACGGATGGACTCTATAGGAGAAACGATCAAAGGCTTGTCTTATTAATGATCGTTGTTTTCAGATGTTCTTGGTCGTCCACTCCTCCTTTATCAAACACTGCCCCCTGTCTCCATAAATTTCTTTTGCCATGCAACATTGACGGACGACGTTAGATCTCTTCCATACTCTAATTCTGTAGTTTCGATGAGTCTGCATATCCGACTTTGTTTCTACTGAAACAAAATCGGATATACAGACTCTTGAGGAGTAGCCATTTTTTAGGGGTTCTTTCATCAACAGGGTACCTGAAATACACAAATGCAATGTGATTAAAAACTTGATAACTGCTGAGTACATAGAACTACTCTGATTAAGATATCTCATCAATGGCTTTTTAATATAGCCTATTTTTTCAAAATTATAAAGAGACTTTATGGATACCCTGTATGTATGTTTGTATGTTTGTATTATTACGTATATATATGTTATTACTATATATATATATATATATATATATATATATATATATATATATATATATATATATATATATATATATATATATATATACACCAGGTGTTTCTGAAAATTAGAGCGCCCTCCACAGAACAAATGAAAGTTGTGAAGTTTTCACAGCCTATCTCCGGTACATTATTTTAAGTTTATTAAGCTATTTTTCATTTTACATTTCTTGTATTTTCAGACTAACTGACGGAGTTAGATATGCCATGGCTAACAACTTGGAGAAATCAGATGGATTGACCGAATCCGGGCTATAAACTTCAGAGAGTTCAGGATGCTAGCATCCTTCAGTTCACGTTCCTGGATAGCTAAATACATTAAAAGAGATGAATCCTTTGTTAAAAAAAAGAAACTGGAACAAAAACCCATATGACTGTCATTGCAAAAGAGTGAGAATCTTGGAAGGCCTGGAAGTCTTTTCTCAGAGTCAAAAGACATCATACCCCTCAAGAATGCAGGCTGTGGTACAGGCAGATGGAGGCCACAAAAAATATTAAATAATTAATGAGAAACTCTAACAAATACCTGTTCTAAATACTTTTGTTTTTGTCCATATCAATTTTAGTTTATGCTGTAGGGGGGTGCTTCTACTTTCAATGAACATCTATATATATATATATATATATATATATATATATATATATATTATATATATATATATACATATATATATATATATATACATACATACATACATACATACATATATATAATATATATATACATATATTATATATATTATATATATATATATATATATATAATATATATATATATATATATATATATATATATATATATATATATATATATATATATATATATATATATGTGTGTGTGTGTGTGTGTGTGTGTGTGTGTAAAACGATGCTGCATTTTCAAAGAGCAATAATATCATGATTTCATTTGGGAACCTACCGATAATTGTAGTTAAATATCAAAGTTTTGTATCTGTACAATTCATCCACTTCCACCATCCGTATTTATTGAGATCCTTCTTTCCATTTACCTACTCTTGCTTACATTTCCTGTCGACGTTTTCCTTCGCAAACACTTCCAATTTCTTTTAATAAATTCAGCAGTCTCTTCGCTATCCCCATTGGGTACTACATCATTTATAAACATCAACCATTTCAGATTCCATTCATGACTCATTTTTGTATTTCACAGTTCTGAACCTACATGTGCTGTCCTTTCTAGTATCTCTTGCATCATCCCAACCAAAACCAAATTGAACATGGAGACATATCACTCCTTTTACAGCGAACTAGCAGTGGAATATGAAAATGAGTCGAGAATAGAGTTTGCAGTGGTTGATTATTGTAAAGAGAAACTGCCGAAATTTGTAAAAGAAACTGAAAGTGTTTACAAGAAAAAAGTCGACTTGAAATATAAGGAAGAGTCGGGTTTTGCCAGTAAATGGAAACCAGGGAGAGGGTACAATGAGTAAGGACTGTGAGGTGGCTGATCGCTAAAGGTACTTGGAGTAAAAATAACAGATGAGTGAATGAGACAGGTGTCACAGAATGAATTTCGGTGTAAGTTTGACGTCATACAGACCAACATATTTGATTGACTATACACTATGGAACATTAAAAAATGTGGCAGCCTTATAATCTCACAACAGATGTACAGAAATCACTCGAGAACTTCTGGTTATTGGGCACTTAGATTTCAGGGCCACTGCCCAGAAGGGAAGATTAGAAAGAAGGCTAGGTATAGGCCAACAGTACCTAGGGAGCAACATTCCAGCTGCCTCCATCAACTGACATGAATACCAAAGTAAAACTTACCCAATATCACTCATAACATAAGACTGATTAGTTGGTTAGTTTTTTATGAAACCGGCCTTATGCTAGCACAAGGCCAGCATAGCGGCGGCTCGCAAGTAATGACAGTGTTGAAGTAGATACGAAGCCTTTCATTTAGGATTCTTTCCAGCTTCGCATTTTGCATGTTAGATACAAAATTTGCTCTCCACACGATAACTGACGCTATTTTAACTACAACTACCGGTAGATTACACCTGAAAACATAAATATTATTGCTCTTAAAAATGGCAGCATCGGTTGAGAGATAATTCAGGATAAACGATAATGAAATGTCCTGAAAGAATTAAACTACGCAAGGCTTACTAAGTCACAAAGACAGATGGGAGTTCGAGAGTCAATACAAGTCTAAGAGAGTTGGAAAAGACCTTCAAAATGTTTGAACCTGAGCGACACGAAATCATATGACCCTGGAACGCTATGGCGGGAGAATATTGTTCCCAAAAATATGTATCAGGGAAAATAAAACAGACAGATACTTTTAATCACATTGTACGGAGAGGAGATGAATACTTTGACCTTCAGTTTTTGGTCAAATCTCTTAAACGAGAAATGCAACAAGAAAATTACCATGAGCCATTCTAATAATAAATGAAAAAAAAAAATAAAATAAAAAACAAATAAATAAAATAAAACACGGGGGCATTTAAATGACGACTGAAACATGAATAGTAATAAAGGCCCTTCAAGTGGCAAATGTACGCCAGAAGTAACATGTTTAAAGGCAAATCATTATGAAAATTAAAATACCCTTTCAATGGAAAGTAATCGGAAAACAGGACTGGGGTTTTAAACGGAAAATGTAAAATGTAAAATAACACGAGGCCCTTTCAATGAAAAGTGCAAAAATTGGAATAACTTGAGAATCTTTCAACGATAAATGTCAAAATAAAAATAACATGAGCCCCTTTTAGCGAAATAAAAAACAACACAAAGCCCTTTACAAGGCAAAAGCAAGGAAAAAAAGAAAATACAAGATGCTTTGATGCCCTCTCAGTGACAAATGCAAAGATGAAAAACACAACAGGGATTTTTACTCGACAAATGTAACATGCGAAATGACACAAATATTCAGAAGGAGAGAGAGAGAGAGAGAGAGAGAGAGAGAGAGAGAGAGAAGGGGGGCGGGTTACAGATTGATAAAATTTGCCAGAGCAATTCACTCCTGACGACGTATAATTTAGTTACCCGGGAGAAATGTTTTGAGAAACAAACTCTAAAGAAATGGGAATTCCTTTCTTAATCTTTCTCTACTCTAAAATTGTTGAATATGTTGTGTTTAGATAATTCCTCTTTTGGAATTTTATTTTCTGAACCTTTAAATTTGTACTTAAAATTATGGTAATCATTTACAAAAAAAAAAAAAGAAAAATTAACAGACTGAAAAATAATCAATTAGTAAAAATAAATAGTGAAATTTCCTCAAATTAAAGGACAATTACGTGGGGGAGGGCACATGATTAAGTAAAGAATAAGAAGACATTAAATATTTTTTAAGCCTTTTGGAAACAGCAAATCAAGATGAAAACGGCGTCACTATAACTCAATAATTTGTTGCTATTTTCTCCTGTTTATCTGTAAACAGACAAACAGATACATTTGTTGTTTCAAATCTTATCAAACAACAACAATAATTATACTGTAGAAATACTACTACAGAAACTTTTGAGTTTAATTGGGCCCATTTGCCTCATCTCTCGTTTCTTTACCTACGTGAGAAGTGGAGAGCCCCTGAATGGGAAGAGAGCCCTTGGAGGTAAAAAGGGCCCCTGCCTAGAAGTGAGTAAGGGGAGAGAGAAGGGGAAGGGTTGGTGGGGGTTTCTGTAAGTAGGGAGTAGATACCCATTAAACGAATTATGAGGCTCTTGAACCATCTTCATAAATTGACCAAAATCATCACGAAATTTTAGAGTGACACGTGGCCAATGTAAGGAAAGAGGCCTATGTGTGTGTGTGCGTGTGTGTGTGTATATTTCTACATTAATATTTGTATGCGCAGAGAGAGAGAGAGAGAGAGAGAGAGAGAGAGAGAGAGAGAGAGAGAGAGAGAGAGAGAGAGAGAATGGTTACTATAACAGTGCAGTTTCGTTAATAGACTTTGTTATTTTGTTAGAAGGCTTCTAAAAGCTATTTACTTCAAACAGCTGAAATGATTACACAACGGGAGAGGATATGGTATGTGTACGTGTGCACAAGCGAGAGAGAGAGAGAGAGAGAGAGAGAGAGAGAGAGAGAGAGAAAGAAGTAATTCAATGTAAGATATTCTTAAGTGCTTGTCAGATGCTTTATGGGCCGTCTGAATGATCACCTCAAGTAATGGATCCCGGGTGCAAGAGACTTGTAACTCGGCAATATCCCGGTAACATAAAACCCGAAAACATTCAGTAGTTGGCTCAAAACCACCCCGGTGCCCCAGGGGGAAGCTTTTAAGACATCCGAGTACACCGGGAATATTTTTTTTCAGCCTCTAAATACTTTTCCACCGCAGTTGAGAAAAATAAGTGAGAAAGTTTGAGAGATAATTTTCCTCTCCTTCACCTGAGTAGATTAGATTAAATTTGCACTATCGGCGCAGATGTCCCCTCAGCGTAGTTTCCCAGTGAAGACATTTAGACGTGCCTTCTTTTATTTTCCTTGAATCGCACATTGGTGATTAAAGACGGCCGTAAACTTCGATCGAAATGCATGATGAAGTTTATGAACGCTTCCACGTCGCGCGGGCGCTCTTAAAAGCGTTTTATTATATTCCCTCAACAGCTATATAATTAAAGGTTTGCGTGTAAAGTCCGCCTTCGATATCAAGTACTCCGTCCGTTAACAAGCGATGTAAATAACCGCTGAAAGAGCGGTCGAGGCGTCCGGACCTCATTTGCCGACGCATTTTCCACGCCGGCGTGGTTTTACACGCGCTTCCCTTGTGCTGACTCACCATCATAAATAAACATTTTGTGAATTTCTCTTTTTGTCCTGTGCTACTCTGCATTTCATTTCCCCTCTGCCTTGGCCTTCGGGAGCCACTCCTCTCCAGTACCTGTTCCCGGCCCTCGACAGCCCTTCTTTTCTGTCCTCTCAAAGTTCGAATAGGACGCAGCACCAGCCTGAGGCACCTATAAAATACTACAATAGTCCTTGGAATAATTGTGGCATGCAAGTTGCAGAAGCAAGTGTAGGCGACAAATGCAACGAGCACAGCGAGGAATGAGAGGCTGTCCTGGGTCCACCAAAACAGCTCGAGAAGATATGAAAGATAAAAGAATAGATGAAGAGAGGGCACAAGACAGAAATACCTGGAAAAGCCTTATTAAGAACGGTGACCCTAACTAGTGATTAAGCTAAGAAGAAGAAGAAAAAGAGGAAGAAGAAGAAGAAGAAGAAATGCAAAGGCCCATGGGGAGAGTTAATTGGGACAACATGAAAAAGAATTAGAGAGGTAACCGGTGGAATTTTTTAGTGAAGTGTTCAGTAAAGGATTATTTGAAATGTGGGTAAAGCGCATAAAGGAAGAAAAGGTGAATAGTTTTAGAGAGATAACAGTCGTTGTCATGAGGAGAAAATGGCTATTGGGCAATTGGAACTAACAATGAAATAAGAAAATGAAGAGAAGATACTGGTAAAGGCGCAGTTTTTGGTCTATTTTGAAAGGTTATTGAATAATAAACAGTTAGCAAGTGAGTCTGTCCAGCTCATTTCTAACTCTAATGTTTTCTCCAGTTTTTCTTCACCATGCGAAAGCAGGTGTGACGATCTATCTGATCTCCTTACCTAACACGAGACATGAAGCAGGAAGAGGACGAGATCGAGATAACGAAAGCCGGGAGAGAATTCCAAAGCTAATCATTCCCGGGAGAGGAAGAGCCAAAGAACCCTGTAATCCAGGAGTGCTGGTCTAGGCTAAGTAAATGTGTTTTATTATCCTAATATGGCCAGCGGGATGAAAAACGCAATGTCCTCCAGTAACTCGTGCATGAAGAAAAACTGAAAAGGAATGTGGAACAAAATGCGGTGGACCCACGCAAATTTGACAGATTTCTGTTTTATTATTTTATCCCACCTTCTCTCTCTCTTGTAACAAAACGAATGCTGCTCATTAGAATTTAGTATGCCTCTAGTGGCCTAAGCAGTGAGTTACGTACCTAGCTATTAGGTGGCTGTTGTAGGCCGCAGCTAGTGTGGAGAGAGACAAAGATAGGGAGAGAGAAAGAGAGAGGAGGAGGGAGAGAAAACAGAGCAGAATTGACTAATGAATTCTCCGTCCAAAAGCATACAATCAAAACGGGAGAGGCTCGACGAGGTAATCCTCAACCTGTTGGGGTCATATCATTCTAGAGACAGTCTCTCAACATTCACGTAATAACACTCAATTAAAAAAGAAAAACAAACGAAATCTTGAATATGACTTAACTTCTTAAGGGAAGGGAAACTTTAATGGAAGAACATGGTACGGAATATTAGTGTTTTAAAGCTACCATAAAGGTGAAGAGTGAAAATCACAGAATACACACATGGGACTTCTCTGCATGTATATGAGGCGAGTTCTTTGCACTGGTGACTCAATACACGATTCAGCATTTAAAGTATGAGAGTAGCAGTGACGATTCTGTGGTTTTCCTCTGATGCCATCCTTTGTTAGGTGGACGAAACGTTGAAAACTATATAATATATATATATATATATATATATATATATATATATATATATATAGAGAGAGAGAGAGAGAGAGAGAGAGAGAGAGAGAGAGAGAGAGAGAGAGAGAGAGAGAGAGAGAGAGAGAGATGGAAAAGAAGAATTCCAAAGAAAGAGGAGTCGAATAACGAATAAGTAGACCAGTACTGGAGGAAACATTTTTTTATTGCGACTAGTTTCTCGGCCGTAACATACCTCATCATCAGGCTATCTAAAAAATGAATAAACCTTCTACAAAAACACACACACACACACTAGAATACAAATAAAACAAATTAAAAATCACAGAATAACTCCTGAAATAACAACTGCAATTGAAATAGAACAATGCTATCTAATCTATAACAGCAACAGTCAAGAGGTGTGTGTGTTTATATGTGTGTATATATATATATATATATATATATATATATATATATATATATATATATATGTACATACATTTATGCTATATATAGCAAATTCCGATTCCCCTTGTTCTTAAAGGGATAACTTCATCATAATTGCGTCTAAAAAGGATTTAAGAACTGTATGCATGTATGTATATATATACACCACATAGGCTATATGTTACTTTTATAGATTAAAAAGCACTGGTCTATTTTATTGCTTGGTGTTTACTTCAGATGTATTCTATTTTATTTCATTTGATTTTATCTGTATTTTAGTGCGCGTGTTTTTTTTTTAGTTGTGTTTATTTTTAGATAACTTGATGATGGTATAGAAAAATTCCATGGCTAAACATTAGTATCTCTTGTACAGTAGTTAGGTCTATGGTTTTAGTTTGTGACTACTTTATCCCGGATTATCCTTGATTATCTTTCTGTTTATTACCCTTTGAGAATTGACCATCTGGTATTCTTTGTGCTTTTGTTTAATTTAATAAATATATATAATATACATATATATATACATACATATGTATATATATATATATATATATATATATATATATATATATATATATATATATTTAATAAAGGACTTAGTTTAAACTGGAAGGTATTTAGAAGGAGATATTTATATTCAGAAAAGATACTGCCAGATACCAGAGCTAGGTCTAAATGAGTGTCCTGTTATTAATTATATTACTGCACAGAACAATTGTGTAAGTCATAAAGTTCATTTTTACACAAACACACACACACATATATTATGATATAAATAAACATATAGAGATTCCTAGATCCTGCTTAGAAGTAATTATGATGAAATTATCCTCGTCAAGAACAAGAGTACTCGAGAGATCAAGTTATTTACAGCATAAGTGTGTGTGTGTATATATATATATATATATATATATATATATATATATATATATATATATATATATATATATATATATGTATATTTATATATTTATACAGAAGCATTGGAACACTCTTAAATTACCAGTCATCTGGGCGAGTTTAATCTGTTAACTATGGCACAACCTGGAAGTAAATAAATAAAACAAATAAAAAAGAGAAATTTTCCTACTATCTTTTCATATGAGCTGTGTGAACTGTTTAATATATATATATATATATATATATATATATATATATATATATATATATATATATATATATATATATGTATATATATATATATATATACATACATACAGTATATGTTTGCCATTTTCCCTTCCGGTATTCCCAGTTTTCAACAACAGGCATCTTTAGCTTAAATTGCTGGACCTATGCCCTTCCCAACATTGCTGACTTACAAAGATGGGGTACAGAGGTAACACCTAAACTCTCCGGCAATCCTGAGAGACGAACCCTTCATTAAAGATATAGAGATATAGAGAGAGGAGAGTATGTATATGCATACACACACACATATATATATATATATATATATATATATATATTATATATATATATATATACATATATATATATATATATATATATATATATATATATATATATATATATATATATATATATATATATTAAACTGTCTAATTAACTTATTGACTATCTCTGTCTCTTGTCTGTCTCTCTCGTGTATGGGAAAGATATATATATATATATATATATATATATATATATATATATATATATATATATATATATACTATATATAGAGAGAGAGAGAGAGAGAGAGAGAGAGAGAGAGAGAGAGAGAGAGAGAGAGAGAGAGTATACATCATGCACGAAAAAACTGGGTTGAAGATTAAGGAGCTACATATCAATTTCATTGTAAGCTCATCCTTTCAAAGAATTTGAAAGGATGAGCTTACAATTTACAAAGCACAAAAATGCTTTATTTATATAAACATCAAGTAAGGTTATTAAGAAAATAAAAATAAAATCTTAATCCATTGCGATTAACAGTAATAATTTGCTTCACAAAATAAGATTTAAAAAATGATTGCAATCAGTAGTGGAGAACATTTCCAAAGTATGAAGAAATTGAGAATTTGCGAGGGCATTGTGGTTAAATATGACACGTGTATAGCTGGTAAAAAAGCGATCAGTAGATTTTAAATATATAGCGTTTCAACTCAT
>NC_089793.1:43314451-43326951 GCF_040412425.1 Macrobrachium rosenbergii | reverse complement strand
CTTAACATTTAGTCTCCTCCTCCTCCTCCTCCTCCTCCTCCTTATGCGTCAAGTCCTACGCTTAATCTGTCTAATGGATATCTAATATAATAAACGAGAAGTTTGACTTAGTTTAGTATTCGTACCCTCTACAATAACTGATAAAATAAATTACTTCCATTAAGCACAATATGACAAAACGGCACAAGAACCCAATATATCAAAAGATACAGGGTTACACTTAACCACCTCTTACAATTTGTCTGCCACTGAAAGCTAAGAAGGTAATAGAAGCTAAAATCAAAATGACCAAAGCAATAGCAAAATAAATAAAAAAAAAAGAGGAAACGCGACAGACATCTTCCGAGTTCCCAACGACCTCCAAGGTATCATCTAGATTGGTAATACAAGTGCAGTATATTAAATAACTGTCAAAGTGCATATAAAGTACGAAGCACTTCTCTTAAGAATTTCAGACCAACAGCATTTCAGCTGCTCAGCGTAAAAGTAAATCTTTCAAGCTATATAGTTTTACTTTGTTTTACAATACTAAAGATACTGCAAAAATGCACTATTTATTAATTCTGCAACTTTACTGACAATAGCAAAGTACCGTAAAATAACGAGCAAAATCAATGAATATTAATTAGCCATCTTGCTTAGAACATATACTTTTAAAGACTACAAAATCAAGGGAAAATAACTGGATGATATTTTGAATTTCCAACCCCAATCCCGACTTCAATGCTCTTACATCTGCTTGTTTAGGCATATAAAAAATTATATATTAAATGTTTATACACTATGGAATAAAAATACACTCATTACACACAACACAGCCATAAGCTAACGAAAATATGATTTTTCTCTTTTCAAATGTATCAACTGAGTACAATTTTATGGGTAAACTGCCATAAATTCGTAACAAATGCAAACAGATGAGTCTCCCATTTCTAGGAAAACGTTTTCTTTGGATGGCTTCTGCAAGGTAGCCGAAGTTTTCAGTAACTGAGCTTTCTTAGGTATGTTTGGTAACTTCATAGCTATCTATATATATAAATATATATACACACACATATACTGTATATATCTATATAAATGCATACATACATACATACATACATAACATAAATACATATACATTATATATACAGATACAGACAGATAGATAGTGTCCCACTCAATATTTTTTCTTTAAGTTTTTATTCAATAAATTATTTACAAAAGATTAGGAAATAATGTTTATCACATAAACACCTTCCAAAGAATGGCAAGTAGCCTACTGTGTCGGAGAAACATCATTCCAGCCTAAATCCCAAAACCAAGGTTTATGAAAAACAGTATGCTAACAAGCAAAGAATGGGAGACTACGCGTGAACCTGAAAAAATTTTACATACATATTTACTTTTAAGCATCATGAAAGTGTACGTATCCTGTCATCTCATACGTATCTCCTATTGTAAACTGAATGAGATTATAATGCCTGAACGCAAGATCTGAAGAAAGTTTCACTCCCTTGAGGTGAGAATTCCCTCTCGTTTTTTAATTATGACATGACAACATTAATTTTGACGACTTACTGATCCCTCCGGTCATCTTTGTTATTTCCCCCTTTTTTTTTCCTTCCTCCGTCCCCACTGCGACCCAAATCGGTCGAGTAACAACAGAGTACACAATGCACCTCTTGCTTCAACAGAGACATACCTACTGAATCATGAAGGACCACGCCCATGGTGTTCCTTGTCTAGCACGGGTATGATCTAGGGGCACAACATACTCCATCTCTCCCGTTACAACATATTTCAGAAAAATTGATTTACTGAATATCATCATGAATCGACACTATGTGTTCCAGTAGTCGTGGCGTAAGTCATATTTTATAATCAACTGTAGACTACAGCTGAGAAGGCAAAGGGAATGACGTTTGCCATCGGAATTCATTTTCAAGAGAAGTGTCAACAGAAATTATTATTATTATTATTATTATTATTATTATTATTATTATTATTATTATTATTATTTTACATGAATGTACTTAAAACGTTGTAAAAAAAAAATACAACAGCAAATTAAGGATGAAAATGTCGAGCAAGGTATATTTATTTTCCTATTCTTGTAACTATTCAGTAATCTACAAAGATTTGACAGTTCACACCAGGGGTCCGGTAAAGTCTGGCGGTTTACATTAAAGAACTGAACTTTGTAATGACAGACCACAAGTTAGAAATACAATGACAGCTCATGTTTCGTGTAATGTGAAATCGATATCCATATTCTTCAATCATTTGAAAACAACGTCAGCAAACACAGTCCTTACACATCATATTGATATGAAAAGACAACGGAATATTTAAACCAGAAGGTCTGACCCCGGATGAGACCTTTAAGCACATGAGAGATAAAATCATCCCAATCAATCACCCCATTGCCATCCATCTGTCCTAAATCTATCTACCGGTTCATTTTCTACACCTATCCACCTTTCTCCCATCAGCTCCTTTCCCAGCCTCACTTTTCGTCTCCTAATCTTCCTCCTCCAATAACGTCCTCCCTGCCAGAACCAACCCATCCACCCACCCAGCCCCACCCTGCCAAGCGATAACAGTGATTACATTCTCATCATCCCCACCGCTGCCACCGGTCGGCCGTCTCCTCCCGCCCGCTTCGCCCCACAGGCATAATCAGCGTCGGAATACTTAAGCCATTTACGGCCGAGGACTTTGATTAACAAAAAAGAAATCGTCGTCTCCTCGCCTCGAATAAGCCCCTTAATAGAATCATTAGAATCGCCCAACAGGAAAAAAGGAAGGATTCTGAAGTCAGCAGAATAAGGAATCAAACAAGAGGCTTCTTTCAACTGGCGAGATTGAGAGGCCTAAAGGGGCCACGGAACAGAGAGAGAGAGAGAGAGAGAGAGAGAGAGAGAGAGAGAGAGACCGGCTCCACGGCTTCTCCTCTCTGGGAAGGAAGGGCGAAGACAAATTTTGGTGACACGCCAGTTCTTATATAATGTTTCTGAAGATCGGATTCATCGCATTAAACTATGTGCCTGACGTGAAAATGCAAGATATATCACACACATACACACACCTATATATATGTATATATATATGTGTGTATATACATATAGCCTATGCACACCAGAATTGTTCTGATTTTTTCAGCCATTTCTGAGACAGATTATACCATTTTATGAGGTCGTATAATTAACATTCAGAAAATATTAAAACCGGAGATCTTCTACAAGAGAAAAGAGCAAGGCAGTATTGTTGTTGTAATCAAGTTAAATCGGCTTAGTCGATACAAGGAAATTGTCTTCATTTCTCAGTCGAGAACCTCTGAGAGGTTGGTTAACTCACCAATGAAAGGAGAAAACAAAACCCAAGCACTCCTGGAATTCTAGAGGTAATTTCTCTTTAGAAATATGAAAAAACAATTCGGCAGACCTTTCGAGGAAAATCTTGGAAATTATTTTGTAGCATGCGGAAGCGAAAAATTATTTGAATGCGCACGCCATTTCCCTGTTCCTGTTTCAGCTTTCCGTCGACATCTTGCTTAAAACAGACTGCAGTGAGAAGCTGCCACGGTTATTATTAAGCATTAATCCGCAGTCACCTGATCTTATAAGATGCTACTGTTATTCAACTGATTTCAAAGAGAGTTTTAAGAATTATCAACGACGCATGGAAAGTTTCGACCCCTTTCCACTATTTCCAGATTACTAACTGACACACTGATTAACTGACAACTCTGGTCATCGAAGTCCAGATTACAAAACACCTCACGACGGCGCCAAGAACGAAGAGCGCTGTGCCCAGCCTATTTACCGAAGACGTACAAAGTCTCATTTCCGGTATTCATGGAAATCGGAACAAAAATGTACGTACTCACCAGTCTGCAGCTTTTTTTTGAAAAATCCAACAGGGCCTGAAATGAACACATGAAAATAACTAAATATCTTATTGATGAAATAGAACGCAAGTAATATAATAAAAATGCATTCTAGCATCGAAAGCAGACATTTGTTTCCTATATTTTCCATTTACACTTTAATCCCTTTCAAGATTGCACTCTAGAAGACACTGCAATTTGCTTATGTAAATTTGACTCTCTACCGGCATGACCAAACTATGTTTGGGCACTCTTTATTTTTTACAGTGCACCGAGTGGTTTAATGATGTCCGTGACCTGAGGCCAGATTTTAAACGTTATTCATTTCCAGGTAAAACACAGGCCACGCCCATGACATGCTGAGTTGCCAAATATTTCGTTGCCTGTTAGATCTTAGTTTTGGTAAAAGTAAGACCTTACTAGCTTTGTTTCGCATTCATCTTACCATGAATCTATTCAGCTAATAAATAATATGTATCTAAGAAATAAAATCAACATCACTGGAAAAAATAAAACTCGAAAATCAGTCTTGATGATGAATTGCAATTAATGTGATTGTTCTTTATTTTCTTATTTTTCACATATCCATCTGCTATTCATTCACATATGCTTAATTCCCCCTATACCTCCTCTTTGCTTAGATTTCATAAATGGACATTCTATTCTGAGGACGCCAGCTTGTTTAGTTACATACATTTTTCTAGCCTGAAAAGATTCTGCGCATGTTATGAATAATAATAATAATAATAATAATAATAATAATAATAATAATAATAATAATAATAATAATAAGGTAGTAAAAATAAAAAAAGACACCCTTAGCAAAAAATGATGTTTCTTAGGTACCTACCCAAAATGTTACATTCTCTAATCCCCAAAGTGAGTTCCGCAGTAAGAAACAATCAAGAAGATGATGATCTTAACATAGAACAAATACACAAAAAGTACGAAGTACAACCAATTAATCAGAGATTGTATAGACTGGCAACCAAAATATGGAGTAAACTAGTCCAATGCAATGGAGAATTAACGGAGGAAACTGAAGCAGAAGAGAGAAACTACCCAAACAGCACAGACCACAGATGGTGGAGAAGAGTATCAACAACACAAACCTCAGATGGTGCAGAAGAGTATCTTTATATATTCATCGTGATGAACCTCAACCATTATACTATTAAGAAATGTCTTGTGGAAAAAAATAAATTATAGAATTTACTATGTAAATATATTGCAAAATCATTATTATAACAGTTAATATTAAGGTTAAAATAAGAAAATTTGCAATTTTATCTATACAGAATTATACTATTAAGAAATAAAAATTAAAATATATAACCTGTAGAATTCACAGTGTTAATATAGTGTAAAATAATTTTTGTAATGTATGTTAATAATGAGCAATAGTAAGAAAAAATTGTACAGCTTATCTAAATAAAAATGTGGCTAAACCACACCTTACTCTTACAATTAACTCTAAACTAATTCCCTACCGTGGTTAGCTAGCTAATTGCCCTCGTTCTTCTTTCACCCACCTTACCTATCAGCTAAAAAAAATGAAATAAAAGTAGAAAATGTATGACAAGAACAGAAAAAATATGGAGGCGTACAACCAGTGCCACGATAAATCTCTGAACTGTCAGACAATCAACACTGGAAACAAAATACGACTTAATGGAAAAAAAAACTCTAAATCATTCTCACTCAAATGCTGAACGGCAAAAATAAATACGATGTTATCAACAGACACAGAATATTAATTCATAAAACACTCACTAAACAACCGTAGTTCTCGTCGCATCACCTGTTGCGAACTGGCCAGGATCAAATACAGTAAAAATGTCATGGGAAATTGTATGGAAAATCAAAGCAAAACCTGGAGAAACACTTTAGAGTAAACTGACAAAAAATGAAGCGAATTTTTTTTCGGGAAAATCCACAGCATTTATAGATAATATTTTCCATAACTGCGAGGACATAATTCATACTTTTCCCTTTTTACCTTTCCAAGAAAGGTCTTATGAACGGCTTTAACGATTTTGGGAGTAAGTTGGTTTATATAAAAAAAAAACCATAATTTCAAGAATTCATGTACACTATCGGTATTCTATCTTTTCCATTGATTTCAAAACTCGTTCAGGGTCTTAATTTCTCTTAAGATTTCAAATTATTTCCATAATTTCATCAGACAATTTCAAATTCTAAAGCTCTTCAGAATTCAAATGCAGTTCAGATTTCTAAAAACCTAAACACTTTAAGTAATCTCCAGATAGTGTGTTTACTTTCTAAATCGTTACATCGCTACCACCTTCTGACTTTATTGAATCCGTAACATTAAATTACACTTAAGTTTACAAATATTCTGTTATTGAAAATCCCGATGAAAGGTCTTTGGCGTCTTAGAAACGCATAGGGCGCACAAGATGGATGTGAGTGGCGCATTATGTGTAAGGAGATACCTTACCCGGCTGATCTTTCTGCGTGACCGCATGAAGCGACCCACAGCCCGTCGGATTTTTTGCAGTGACAGAAGTTTTCATTCTCTAAAATTCATCTTTACATCTCAAGCACAACCAGATTAAAACGATAATAACAAAAAAAAAAAAAAATCTGATGATCAACGTAATCCTGCAGGAAACGCGAGTTCACTCTTCTCAATCAAGTGACGTGTAAATAAAACCCTTCAGTTGCTTATACCTCAAAAAACGCAACATGTGACCTGAAGATTTTGCTTTCGTTTGAAAAACCTAGCAGATTTATGTGAACGTCGTGTGCCATATCGATGTTTGCACATATTGAATAATAACGACAATAGTAAAGAGGAATACGTGTTTTTCAATTGATAAAAAGTAAGCTAGCTGCATTTTTCAAGAGAGAGAGAGAGAGAGAGAGATATCACATCAACATCTAGCATCTATAAACACAACAATAAAGAGAAAAAATAGGGCGAGGGAGTGGTTTGTATTTCAGAGAACAGAAAATAAAAGGGGGAGAAACACGAGCGAGACACAGCCATACACCTTCCACTGTATATACACTTCCGACGAGCGACTGATACAATAGAGGCCTTGCAGTATGAATAATAGTCGGGGGAAAAGAGGGTGACTCCATGAATAATGCTGTTGCATCCAAAACTTTAGCACAGCTCCCTGGCCCATCCATACCCCCCTTCCCCTTCCCCTTTCCTTTCCTTTTCTCATTCCTGCCTAAGTCCCATTTATGTCTCTCTTCTCTCTCTCTCTCTGTGTAGATTCATATATATATATATATATATATATATATATATATATATATATGTATATATATATATATATATATATATAAATACATATAAAAAGTCAGATATATAGAAATGGATATATTTTTGCATATGTGTAATCAGAAATTGATTTTTAACTTGTAATCAATGTTTGTCTGTTTCGTCTGTCTGTCTCTCTCTCTGTAGCACTGATTATACAGTATATATTTACATAGACAAATGCATATTCATATTTCATATCCCCGAGGAGCCACTGGTCTCACCATCGTCTGGTCTTACTCCATACGCTATGTGCATTAAGGAGTCTCCCTCTGCAACACGGGGAATAATAGAAATGGCTGGGTCTCGTTTTAGGTATTTTAGGTACTTTCGGGTATCTGGGTTTAGAGTGCTGCGATATCTTTAGGTATTTTAATGTTTCGACTAAGTGTTTCAGATATGTTTTCATGTATAATTCGGTATATTCTACATACTACTCGTATGTTTATTGTCAGTTAGATAATTTCATTCACATGTGTATGACGGATCTTACCTAGATGACCCCCACGGGTTTTAACCCTGTATGTCTCCACCTTTGCTGTGTGTTTAGTACAAACCCGCTAATTGGTGATTACTGTAAAAACATAAACAAAAGGAAATATCAAGATAATGACCCTGAAGAAGTATTAGCCCTCGATAACGACTCCCGAAAACCCTTGGGGGTCGCTATCTAGGAAAGATAATATATGACTAATATTATACACTCCTAAACTTGAATATTTCCATTTTCGCGTCTAAGACATGTTATGATTAACTTCCTATTCTACTTTTCGACATTTGAGATGTTTTCTCGATCACCTTTTAGGTATTCGGAACTTTCATTTACGACGAGCTTCAGGCCCCGATCGAAATTATTTTCTAAATTTAATTTGGAAAAATAAATAAAAAATGAAACGGGTTAATATTCCACTTTGACTGAGGTTGCTCACACGTCTGTTCTTACTACCACTGTAAGTTTTTATAACCTAAACACTAATACTTAGAACAGAAAAAATCGAAAACTATGAGACATAATAATTTGCCTGGTTTAGCCTCCAAAGACATGGCCAATAACGCCCATATCAAAAAATGAAAGTGTCATTTGTTAATGAATAATAATAATGATGATCATAAAAATACTACTACTACTACAGATAATAAAACTGACGTAAAAAAACCACGAGAACCGGCCTACAGAAAGACGTGAGCACATCCCGCACAATCCCGAATGTATCTCCACAATCCCCATATGTATCATTCATCAAGCGGCATTAAGCCCACTACCATCCTCCCAAGTGCTCCATAAACGAGTCTATCTCTACATATCATCTAGAAACGGCTGTATATCTTAAACTGAGATTCGCCCTATAACGAGCTGTCTCCTTACACTGTCAAGCGACTATGAATGCAATAAAGCTTTCTAACCTCGTACGTCTCTCTCTCTCTAACTCCTTTCCATCGTCGGGTCACTCTGCAGTGCAGATCCATCCCCCTCCTGCAATGTTGCCATCTCTTTACGAACCCTTTCCTTAATTACTACGTAGAGAACGGGCGTCTGCCGCTTCAAAACGCCGTCGAATCCTACAGGCTCACAGATCTGAACGATTACCTCGATTTTCAATAGGCTAAAAAGGCATCTAATTCCAAAGAGGCACATGTTTATATTACACTCATTCGTCTATTTGCGCGGCCCTTTCTTTCGCCAAGAAAACCCAGAAAAAAAAAAACTGCTACTACCACCGCGTTAAGGTTTCCAAAAAAATAGAAAAAAGAAAAAAATGACCGTGCCGGCAACTTTACCATCAGCGTAAAAGAAAAAAAAAAAAATATTCCCTCGGTGGCAACACTGGCGGGGCCTCCTAACTCGACGATGGACACGGGAGAAGTTTACGACTTTGACATAAACTTATTTTTGGTGGTTATATGCGTTTTAATTGCCACTGCAGCAGCACTTACCATTTATGAGGAGTCGCTCGAGGACCCTCAACACTCGCCCCCTTCACCCTTAAAACCCTCTAGCCCTCAGCCCCCGCCCCTCGCCCTCCTCGGCTCCAGGGTTCCCCTAAACACTGCCATTCAGCTCTTCAGGATTATACGGTTACGGATATGAGCGAGTGGGGGAGGGGAGGGGGGAAGGGCGGAGAGATATGTGAGGTTAACGGGAGGTGGGAGAGGGCCTTCAAGAAGGGGAGGTAAAAAGGTTGTTAAGAGAAGAGTGATGAGATTTGAGGGGTAAAGGGTGGAGGAAGGGGTGATTGCTATGCTTATGGGAGGGGGAAGGAGGGGAGATGCTGCAGAATCAAAATAACTGATTTCATAAATGGAAAAAATAAATAAGTCAATAATAAAAATAAGTAAATAAACAACTTAGGTCTCTCGGACATTTACAAATTTTTTTTCAGAGTAACACCGCAATATATAAAAATAATCATGTTCACATTCTCATGATAAACTGAAAATGACCAGACTTCAAAATCAAGAAATGGGACCGTAAAATGACT
Organism: Macrobrachium rosenbergii; assembly: GCF_040412425.1. NCBI lineage: Eukaryota > Metazoa > Arthropoda > Malacostraca > Decapoda > Palaemonidae > Macrobrachium > Macrobrachium rosenbergii. The sequence goes on along the minus strand of NC_089793.1, from coordinate 43,317,305 downwards.
CCCCAATACAAAATATATCGTTTATTTTTTTTTTAACGTGGCCAATAGCTAGTGAAGCGAAGGTTTGAACGCGATGAATGTGATGTATAAAGTAGGTTAAGTAAATTCGGCATTTCAGAATCACTAAAAATATTATCATTATTATCATTATTCATAAAACGTAACATTATGGTCCATCTATAAAATATCTATAAAAGCCAAGTTTTGAATATTAGTTAATCCTCATTGAAAATGAGAGCAATGAATGAGTGGTGCAGCGCTCGGCTCATATTTACTAGCCTCGGGGATGCTCAAGGCTTTCCGTCCACAAGCCCACCCAGCTGTAAAGGGTCTGCTGAGGGGCAAGAAAAAAAAGGGGGTGGGGTGCGTGGGGTTAGTAACCCTACGCGTAAGACCTGGTGAGAGACCGGAAGTCTGACAATTTAGGGCAATGGCTTATAGCTCCTTTACATGAGGAGCTGACCTTCAAACATGTCTTATATTAGCAAGAGTGCTTCCAAGAGTAAGAGGTGAGGGGCACAGTGTATTTATGCGTAAGCGGTTAACGCACCTGTGTTGAGCTTTCTGTCAAATAAACGAAAGAGTTGATGTTGTGGCAGTTTTCCGGCAGTTAAAGGATGTAAGTGACATGCTGATTGAATTTTCTTTAGCAAGAGTTTAATGCTCTTACTGGCAAACGTTTGAATGAAAATAAAGATGAAAAAGGTGTCTAAGTAACTGTCCTTGAAACGTTAGAAATTTCTAATGACAAATTTTTCCTGGCGAAGTTCCCACCCGTTGCTGATATCCGTCACTTGCCGCATCTTAAATTCAGCACCAAGGTCTTTAGACCTTGTTTAGCAGAGTTCCTTGTGGCTAATTTTCACACAGATCATTATAAAAAACCATCAACAGATAACAAGAGCATGGCAACACCGATTTTACCGTATGGTTCCTCTTTATCAATAAAATTCAGCTTTATTTTACACAACATGCTGTTATAAAGCACATCAAGAACGCAAATGAAAACTGCCGAAAAGGCCAAATCAGGCAAAAACTGTGAAACCAGTGACATGGTTTCCGGGAACCAATTCCACTTTTTATTTTTCAATTGGAAAACCTTATTAAAACGCTCATTAAGAATGCAAACCGACACAAAAATAACGAAGCCAAGACAAAACTGTGATGTTATTGCGCGGTCTCTCTCCATCAATAACATTCATTCCCATTACGTGGTACTCCAGCGAAATAATGGGAAAAATGAAAGGAGTAAAGAACTGCTGAAATTAGTCTTTTTTCGGTCTTTTTTGTCTTTTGTTTTTTGAGTCTGAAAAGTTTCATTACTTGTATGGAAAGGTGTAATCAGGAGCGACAAAAAGGACTTCATTGTTTTTTTCGGGGAGAGAGAGAGAGAGACCTATGGAAGCGCAAATGAGGACGGAGAGGTAGGCTGACAAACAGAGAGAGAGAGAGAGAGAGAGAGAGAGAGAGAGAGAGAGAGAGAGAGAGAGAGAGAGGCTTCAAACAATATTTTCATCCTTTCATGAATACAAGTTTCATCACGTATAAAGTTAACACCTATCTACAGGCAAACACTTTAGTCACACTTCTGTTGATGTGTTCATGTATATACCATTTGCACTTTTCCTCAATTGCCATATTACCGAAGAGAAAGCATTTCTATCTCTCTTAATTTCTTCTCCTTCCCATTTTCTTTTTCTGTCTCCATTTACCTATAGATCTAGATGCTGACCTTATCATCTACAACAGTTATTATCACATTATCTCCGCCTCTTATTACCTGTGATCTGTCTACCTATCTATCCGAGTTTCTGTCGCCTCCTCCTCCTTTTCCTCCTCCTCCTCCTCCTCCTCCTCCGCTCCAACACTATTGTGTATCCTGAAAGGAAGGACAATACGCATACAGCTCTTTACCTTTAGAGTTAATTATCCTCGCATCGTCTTAAGAGTTTTGTAAGTCTTCCGGCGGGGCATTATCATTTGCAAGATAATTAGGGAGACGTCTGTGGCGGTCTTTTATAAACATGTTTGTCACAGGTTCCCTAAAAGCCAATTATGTTCTAACAATCGGCGTCAAACAATGCGCTTTCACGAGGTTTGATCAAGAAACCCCCCTTTATGAACTCCGCACTTTTTTCCCCTCAAGTCTCTCTCTCTCTCTCTCTCTCTCTCTCTCTCTCTCTCTCTCTCTCTCTCTCTCTGTCTCCCCTTTCGCCTCGTCCTCTTCCAAACACAAAGATAAGGAAATTGCACACTGCAATTTTGATGGCAATGTCACAGACAGCAAATTCGCCAAACTGAAATATGAGATGTTATGGATATTTTCATGCTACATTTTTTCACTAAACTCCTTTTCTCCGTAAGGGGTATTCGCTTAAGAGGGACTAAATTTCCATGTTCACATCAAGGCACGCACATTGTGTCAGTATACTTGCATACATACATACATTATATATATATATATATATATATATATATATATATATATATATATATATATATATATATATATATATATATAAATATATATTTCTGACTTGCATCAGGATCGAACCAGGTCTTTCAATTCCCTTTCAACTGAAAGACCTGGTTCTCGATCCTGATGTGAGTCAGAAATTTATTTCTGTTCCACAAGTGATTGTGTGTTGATTATTTCTAATACCGGGTGTTTCGAAATTAGAGGACCCCCCCCTTCACAGAACAAATGGAAAGTTATGAAGTTTTCTGCTATAGCCTATCTCCAAGTACATTATTTCAAGTTTCTATTAAGCTCTTTTTCATTTTACATTTCTCGTATTTTCAGACTGAATGACGGAGTTAGATACAGCCATGGCTAACGACTCGGAGGAAATCA
>NC_089793.1:43299451-43309451 GCF_040412425.1 Macrobrachium rosenbergii | reverse complement strand
CTCGTATTTCGTGAAGAATTTCTGCTCAAACACCGTTATCTTTCGTCCCAATCTAGCTAATCTATTTATGAAGCTTTTCCGATCAAGCAGCTGCTGTTTTCTCTCTCAGCCCATCTATGATGTTTCAGCATTTTCTGAATCTGTTCAGTCACTGAATGATGTTAGTTATGTCTGTCATTCCATATTCGATCACCTATTTGCTGACCGTCTCTTTTTATCAAGCAATTTCAGTGATTTCTCTTCTCCCATTTAAGATGTTTCCCTGCTTCCTGAAATGTTGAACTAAACTATTGCTGTTATCTGTCTTACCCAATCCCCGTTGCCTTCCAGTTTTCTGAAGTTTTTCGTTAAATCATTTCAGTTCTCTCTCTCACCCTTTCTAAGATGTTTCCATATTTTTGAGCTTTTCACACTGACACTGCTTACCTGTTTTCTAAAGTTCTCCAACAATTTCAGTTATCCCTCACCAAATTTACGATACCTCCATATTCTGAAAATTTTTATATTAAACAATTATCTTTTCAGCATCTAGTCACTGATTCCCTCTGTTGGTTGTAAGAGTACTAAAGTCCACACCAGGCTTCCCACTCTTTTACGCACCTTATCATAAGGCCAGCGACGGCATAAGGCCAGCTTAATCTGAACCAACCTCCAGTTACCTCTTATACGACCAGACTTTATCAAATAAATTCAATTATTTCTCACTTCATACCAACTAACGCCTATTTTTGAGGCAACTTTTGATAAAATTTTTGCTTTTATATATCTCACCCTATCACCGATGATCTATTATTTTGCAAAGCGTTTCTCATCAAGTAATTCCAGCTATCTTTCCAGAGCGTTTTAATCAGACAATTGCAATTATTTTTCTCATGTTATCGGCCCGATTGCTTATTTCTGACGATTTCAACTATCTGTCACTCTGTCTCAACTGGTCTCCCACTTTGTACAATTTGGCATCAACCAGTTGCAGTTGTCTCCCTCACCCCATATCAACTGATCCTATAACTATGAAAAGTTTTTTTTTTCTGAAAAATTGCAACCAATCAACAATGATCCCCTACACTGTGACCATGTTCCAATTTTTACTGAAAACTTCAGCCATCTCTTACCCCATTCAAACAGAACTATATTTTGTGACGTTTTCGCTCCATTAAAACTTGGTTGAGTGGCCATGAGAATCCAGAGCATTTTCAACCACTTCGCACCTTGAGAGAGAGAGAGAGAGAGAGAGAGAGAGAGAGAGAGAGAGAGAGAGAGAGAGTAAAAAAACAGCCATCCATACGTTTTGAAAGAGAGAGAGAGAGAGAGAGAGAGAGAGAGAGAAAAAAACAGAGTTTTGAAGAAAGAGAGAGGAAAAAAGAGTGATCCGCTAGAACTACGTGTGACAAAATCCAAATAAAATTTCTGAGCTTTGAGAGAGAGAGAGAGAGAGAGAGAGAGAGAGAGAGAGAGAGAGAGAGAGAGAGAGAGAGAGAGAGAGAGGCGGTGATAAAGATATTTGCATATGTAGTTATTTAATACACTAGGTAGTCGCTGGACAATGACCAGGTTTCGGTGCCAGTTTTATCATTTTTTTACGTCTGCGGAAAAAAATTCACTAGTACGTTTGCTAAAAATCCTGCAATTAAAAAAAAGTAATTTTCCTACTATATGCCCTAACTTTTCCTTTTCTTTCTGGAGTAATTTTACAAAATAACTTACCAATTCTTGTTTTTACTTACGATATAATTTACCAGTTTTCGTAACTAATTTTCTAACAAATTTTGGCAAATAATCTCTTTATATACGACACATTCTTTAACTTCTAAGAAAATTTTGTGACAAATTTCCAATTGCTGTCATTACCAGAAGTCATCAAAGCCTTCCATGAACTGTCCTGTATCTGCAAAGGCCAAGATTTTGAGATGACTCACCTTTAGCTGGACAACATCTTGACTTTACGATTTCACGTCCGAATTTTTCCAAGGCAATATTAAACTGCCAGGAGGACAATAAGCATCCTATAGGACTTGGCTAAATCAAATGAAAATTCTGACTCACTCTGAAATGCACTTGGCAATTTAGACGTATCCCGAAGAAGGAATTCAGGTGAGGATTACGAAAATAAATGAAAAAGTGGGTGTTTTGCACCAGCTGAATGATTAACTGGTTGATGATTATTTGATGTCAATACTCTACAATAAAAAGCAATTAAGGATAAACAGCCAAAAGTCATTTAGACAGACGGTTTCAAATCATGTTATAATTTCTTTGTTCTACAATTGATAATGAAAATTACTTTTTATGCCCATAAAGTTTAAAACAAAATTCAGCCACCACTGCACAGAAAATGGAACTCAATAAATTATTTTATAAGTAACTCTGTCTACAAGTTCTCCCCTAACGCAAACGTAAAACATATTTACGAGTACACGCAAACAAAAATTATAATGTTATCTCGAGATTTGTCACAGAGTGAAAATAATATATGAATGCACGTCTAAGAGAATATTAATCTACGGAAATGCATTATCCAATTAAATTCTATGAAAATATTAATAAAAACTTTACGTAAAGAAATTTCCTAAAACTGTTACAAAATGAAGTCACGTGCAAGCACAACGCTACAAAACTATTTTACACAATGTAGCTAAGTGCAAATATTGAATAATGGGATATATCAGACTTCGAAATGCACTGAAATATTACACAAGGAAACTATATTACACCACTGAAACTATACGAAACATTACACAATGAAGCTATAGAAAATATTATATGGTCATCACTCTCCCGCGTCCTGCCTTCACACACGCACGCACACACATACATCGGTGTACAAAGGGCCCAAATCATACATATTATCAGCGAATACCTCGGCCATAAAAGCAGGCAATTGTGAATGCAGTTTTTGCCAGAATACGAGTATTAATTATGGAACCAGGTATCAAAAGAGGGGCTAAAACTATATGGATTTCATGTGAAAGCTCTTCGCTTAAAAAAAAGGAAAAACACACATTCGAATTTGCAGCTCTATTGCTGGTGATGGAAGGACAAAATCCATTTAAGCATCAGCACAAAATTCACATAAGTATGGAAGATTTGCGTCAGCGCTGTCATCAACAGATGAAAAACCAAGAATAAGTTATAATGCAAACGTACGGTTTTATACATGTGTATACTGCAAAAAAGACACTTTATGTATATCTATCTATCTATCATATATATATATATATATATATATATATATATATATATATATATATATATATAATATATATATATAAAACAACTGCAGAACAGTACAGCCTTCTGGTTTCTCAGCAATATTTGAGGTGACGTTGTCTGCCCCAAGCTCTTTTGCTAGGCTCCAGCAGACGCTGATATCCATCTACAGCTGGGTGGACTGATAGGTAGTGGGCCGGGAGCGATCCCTGACCTAGCAAATGTGAGCCGAGCACTGCACCTCAACTACGGTACTGACTGTGCCTTCCGGAGGTGAGATATAGGATCGCCATACCCCTACACAACACACACACACACACACACACACACACACACACACACATATAATATATACAGTATATATACATATTTATATATATATAAGGGTGATTGAAAAGTAACTCCCTATTTTAAGATACTTATAATTCATTTACATATTGCAATATTTTTATCAATTTTTTTTTGTGTTCCTTAATGTATGGGAATTAAATCTATGTTGTTGGTTTTTTTATTTTGTTTGAAATTTGGAAGCCAGCCAGCCAGCGGAACGTTACGAAGTTTGGAGATCCGTTGTTCAAGTGCCAGGGTGGTGGAGGACCATTAAAGGAAGACATGCTCAAGTTGACGGAAAGACGATCAAGAATTGTCTTGCAAAACTCATGGCTACTGGATCTGTAGCCGATACTCGAAGAAAGGTCGCCCTTCTAAGAGCTCCTGGTGAAATCAGTTGGTGCGATTCCCGGGCGGCTTGAGAAGCTGGTGGCGAACGCTGGTTATTATCATTATTATTATTATTATTATTATTATTATTATTAAAACAGTTTAAGCAGACCACTAAGCTGACTATCAGCTCTCATAGGGCTGGCCCGAAGGATTTGGATGAAATGACCTGTCTGGGACCAAATAGGTCATTCGGTACGGTGATGAATGGATGAAAATGAAATTAAAAACTGCACAAAGGCATACGCTCTCATACTGGAACACACTCACACAATAAATACATTTATACTCATGTTTCCATATTTACTCACTAAAAAGGTATATTAAAATTCAAAATAAATTAAGTAAAATTTTAAAACTTAGTTGTTTTAAAATTCATTAGACGCATAAGGATTTTCGTATTTATATTATATACTTTTTACATTTTTTCAATTAAATCACAGCTCCTCATGAACATTAAAATTGGTATTACTGAAAATGTTGTGGATTCTGATAAGATTTCCTTCATGATCTATTTCCAAAATTTGATAACCGCTGCAGGTTATATTTTGGACATTCACACAATACATGCTTGACTGTTACCAACACTTTGCAATCTGGGCATTCGGGCGGAGGGCCTTGTGGACTGTTCATATTAAGTGGCCATGTGTCAAACGGGTATGGCCTATTCGAAGACGCATCAGAATTACTTTTGTGCGTGTGTGTGTCTCTCTCTGATATGATGAACTCCATTTTCCAACACTGGATTTTATCTTTTTTAATTTCTTATTTTCAGGTTCTTCATTCCATATTTTTTGCCATTTACTTACAATGATTGTTTTTATATGTCTTATACGGTCACTAATGGGGATGTTTACATTTGCTCTTGTTATGTAGACTGCTTCTTTAGCCGCTTTATCAGCCTCTTCATTTCCTTTAATCCTTACATGGACAGGGATCCAACATATTTCAATATTTTTTCCATTATTATACAATCTATGGAGTGAAAACTTAATTTGTTGTACAATATTATTTTTTTATTATAGCTTTGAATGGCTTCTATAGCGCTTCTGGAGTCACTATAAATCACAAAATGATTAAATGAGGCTTCTTTAATTATTTTTATGGCTGATGCTATTGCACATAACTCAGCTGTAAATACTGAGGCATTATCTGGTAGAGAGAACTGATACGTTTTGTCTGGGGATACTGCAGCATATCCCACTCCGTATTGTGACTTAGATCCGTCGGTGTATGTTGCGTAATGAGGAACTTTCGGATTATATGTTCTACTGTATGTTGTCTGTACTCTGGGGTATATGAATAACTTTTTGATAAATATTTTAAGTGTGTACAAATTCTCATTTTACTCGCTGTCCAAGGAGGAGGCAGCTTTACTATTAAAGGTAATTGTATATTTATATTTAGCATCTGAAACAATCTTCTAGCTCTAATTGGGAAAGGAGGTAGATGATTGTTTATAAACACATCTCTTAATCCAAATAATTCTTTGGTTGGAGAATCATTTGTCTGAATTCTCAGAGCACTCTTCATTGTTAGTAGCCCTCTATGGAGAGAGAGAAGCAGTTCGCCACATTCAACTTGTAAAGATGACTTTGGTGATGATCTAAAGGCTCCTGAGCATATTCGAAGGCCTTCATTATGAACTGGGTCTAACGTTTTCAGCATTGCGTCTGATGTCGAGCCATATATTTCGCTTCCATAATCAATGATAGACAGCACTGTTGCTTTATACAGTACAGTAAGGGTGTGTCTATATATCGGCTCCCCAAGTAGTGTTCGATTGTTTTTTAATTAGGTTTACTGCTCTTTTACATTTTGATTTCATGTACAGTATGTTATGTGAGCTTTCCAGTTCAAGTGAGTATCAAATACTAATACCAAAAATTTTGTGTCTAGTCAATTAGTATGGTATGATTTCTACTTTTTAAATCTATATCTACACCTTTTTTCCACTTTTTATTTTTGTAATCATTACTGCTCGAGTCTTTTATATAGAAAATTTAAAGCCTACAGATGAGGCCCATTCATCTTTTTATTATAGTTTTATCAATGATTCGCTCTGCATGTTTTATGCGAGATGCAACGACGGTGCCCATATCGAATTCTAAATAAAACTCCATGCTATAAGCTTTCTTCTCATATTCATGTCTTGTAGAAATTATAGTTAAGAAATAAATTATAAGAATTTTAAAATAGGGAGTTACTTTTCAATCACCCTGTAATACACACACACACACACACACACACACACACACATATATATATACATATATATATATATATATTATATACAAATATATATATATAACCTCTAAAATTTTAATCAGCAATGATAAAAGGATATTAAACTTTAGAAGCTTTTTAAATCGCAACAGTATACTCAAACATTTAGTTTCCACAGAGATAATCCAAATCAAATAGCGTTCTTTGACTCGCAAACAAAAGCGCCTGTGGAAAACGTTTCAGAGATAAAAAACAAGTACTAATCACATCATTACTGATGCTCATCTCGAACGAAAGAATAAGCGATGACGGATCTACCTGACGTCGTAATGAACCACGCCAAAATACATAGGGAGGGACGACTTTCTAACAAACTTATTAGCAAAACAAAGTCTTCAGACCCGTTGTTTTCAGACTCTTCTTTAGGGGAAGCCTCTTTTGTACAGGGAAAAAAAACCTGATGCCTTCATCACGACTGATCATTCTCCTTTTCCCTCATTCTCCATCTTATCATCATCCGTTGCCATCTCCTGCCCTTCTCGTTCACCATCAACGCCTCCTCCTCCTCCTCCTCCTCTATCACTAATACTAAACCCAGTCCCTCTGCCACAGGCACCACCTCCTTGTCTTCCGCTAATTCAACTTCCTCCTTCTCCATCAGTAGTTGCCCTTCACTCCTCCTTTTCTTACTAGTTCCATCTCCCTTCTCCTTGCCTTCGTCCTCCTCTTCCCAACACCTGCATCTCCTTCCACCACCTACATCTCGCCCACCATATTCTTCTCCAACATCAACATCAAACCAGCAAAAGCACCACCGCCACCTTCTACACCACCACGTACTCGCCCAACTTCGTCATCTCCAACACCATTGTACTTCCTCCACCTTAATATTCTCCCCTACCCTTACCTCCTTTATCTCCTCCCAGAGCACCTACCGTTAGAACTCCACCATCTCCAGCACAAATGTAAGCGCCATCATTTCTCTTCGTCCTCCGACACTACGTATAGTTCCAGCTTCCCCATCTCCAACACCAGCGCTATCACCACCGCAACTGCACCCACCTCCTCCTCACCACCACATACTCCTCCAGTACCGGAGCAAGCACCACCTCCACCGCCATCGCCTCCACTACCTCCTCCTCCCACTCCACCAGCACCACCTCGTCCTCCTCCTCCTAAAGGACAAATGAATCAAAAGGAAGAAAGGGATTCAATTAAGACCCTGATCTACATCATCCTAATTACCTCAAACAACACCCGGATTATATCTTTAATTGGATCTTTCCTTCGTATGTTTATTATGGGCCCGTCTCCTACCCTTCCTCACGATGGGTGATCTCCGTTATTCAGAAAGAGATCATTCAATGCTACTTCTTATATGGTGAGTTATTATTATATATATATATATATATATATATATATATATATATATATATATATATATATATATATATATATATATATATATATATATATAGTGTGTGTGTGCGTGTCTACTTTGTGAATACTGTAAAAAACAGTGAACACTGGAGATTTAAAAAGCCTAAATAATTAAAACAAATGAAAATAGAAGTGTTACATTTCTGGTAGTATTTCTGCCCTTTATCAAATCACAAAAAAAGTTAAGTATACCCTAGTTTAACCAGACCAACAAGCTGATTAACAGTTCTCCTACGGCTGGTCCGAAGGATTAGACTTATTTTACGTGGCTAAGAACCAATTGGTTACCTAGCAACGGGACCTACAACTTATTGTGGAATCCGTACCACATTATACCGAGAAATGAATTTCTATCACCAGAAATAAATTCCTCTAATTCTTCATTGGCGGCCGGAGAATCGAACGCGTGCCTAGGAGAGTGCTAGCCGAGTACGATATCGACCCATCCAATGAAGAGCTTTCTTGAATGACAGCGTTGTATAAAAAAAAGGCATTGTATAAAAAAGGTGAGAAACTATCCAAAATATAGAGCTCTTTTATTTTTCCTTTGTTTTATGTATTGAGGCAACTTTTGTAAAGTATAAACAGACAAACAATATTGCGTCGTGTGCACCAAGAAATGACCAACACAGGCACCACATGAGCACCCGGGGAATCGGCGAGGCAGGGCGTGGATCTAAAACCTGAAGGGTAGCACGTATCATTCAGCAATAAGTACTTTTATTAACAGTGGATGGGTTCACTGAACAAGACAACAATTGTTGCCACTATCATCCTCCTCCATCTGCTAAATCAAGGAAGGCTCACCTGCGCCACTTCGACCTAACTTTGAACATTGGACCAGTGCATCTCAATTTTGCAGGAACTCTTATTCATGAAAATTTGTGTCCTCTACGCTTCTGTTGACCTACGGAAAGATGCTGTCTGAAGAGAATGCAGTTTCTTGTTGAGGGACTGAGTATTTTTTAAGCAGAGCTTAAGTATGCAAAAGCAGCAGAACTTAATATAATGTGTGAACATTGACGAATGTACAGACACCAGAAGCTGATGTGATTACAGTTGAGATTCTGTGATATGACTGATATGTAGCAAAAGAGTTTTCAGATGATGGGAAGGTTCCAGTGGAATGGGTGAAATATTACTCCTTTGTATTAGAGGATAAGTGATAGATATGAGTTCAAGATTATTACACATTACATTACCAAGTATTTTTTGCGAATGTGATGCTTTTATATATCAAATAAACAGATTGATAGCAAACTGGCAATGATGACCGAGACAGCAAAGAGGGCATGTGTAACGAGTATTTGCTCTGGAACAATTGTGTGAGAAGACCGGGAATGAAAGGATGTTTGCACGTGGCAGGTAGGTTCGGAAAATAAACGTTCAGAGCAAAGTTTTTGTGATGAGAGGTTATCTTGTGTGACAATGTATTTTTGTGAAAGTGACCGAATTAATGTGGAAGACGGATTACGACAACGGAGTGTAATGTCTCTTTGGCTGAATTCGTGGAAAAGGACAGTAGACGTGGTTACCAACTCTGGAATAAGAAAAGGGGCCTTGAATGATGTGAAGAGTTGTTGCCGTTTGCTGAAGATCCAGAGTTGTCTGGTGACAGTGAAGGACCTGGAGAAAGAGTTTGAAAATGATGGTAAGAGGAAAAAGTAGCAAATAAATGTTAGCAAGAGTAGTTATACGGGGAAATGAAATCAAGAGGAAAAAGCATTGAATACTGTAATGGTGGTGTAAAAATGGAAGTGGTTGATTCACTGAGGTACTCGAAAGTGTATTTAATGGTGATGCTTGGATGGCAGAGGTGAACAGGTGGAACCAGAAGAGAGCAGGGCAAAACAATTTGGAAGTGAACAAAAGTTTCCATGGAAATAAAACGAGGGATACAATGAGGGATTGTTGAGCTGCCTCTCCTTTGGGGAAGTAGAGTGAAGATGCTGAAGGCAAATGAATGAAGAAAAGTGGGGCTGAGAATTGTTTTAGGTAAAAATATGCATCAGAGTATTTCCAGGTGGTTAGGTCTTGAAAGACTGCACGATGAGAGACTGGTAGAAATAGTTGAGGAGCTGGATAGGGTTCCCATGCAACCCCCTGACATATACTTGCAGATTGTACCAAAATTAGCAAAAGTCATCTAGAAAATGGTGATCAAAATGTCCCACGTATGTTTTGTATGCAAATTAGTGCAGCCATTATGGGAAAATCGTTTTTCCGCAATATCTCCATTAGTATTCAATATGGGAAAGCAAATGAGGTGTCTACCCCTATATTTTGAGGGTCAATAATTATGTTAATGGTATTGTTGAAGTGTTACAGGGACATCATTGAGCGTGCCACAGCAATCGCACCTTTGCTGAGTAAATCTTTTGCACCTGGGTGTGTGATCTCTGCATTG
>NC_089793.1:43246951-43294451 GCF_040412425.1 Macrobrachium rosenbergii | reverse complement strand
GCTTTACGCTGAGGAGAAATCTCTTATGCTGGAAACAACGTCTCTGTGAGAGGGTGAGCTCCTGATGCGCAGATTTCCACCAGGGCTATAATTTTACTTTTGTGATTTTTAATGAAGGAGCTCCAAACGTGACTAAAGCGGAGGCTCCCAATTAACAGCGGTTTGTTGGTTTTACTTAAATGGCTCTGTGAGATAAGAAAATTCATTTCCAGACCCCAAAGTCCGCGAATGTCGTTGTCAAGGATGCCGAGTTATCGAGGGGAGAAGAATGCTTTAGGAGCTTTCTAAAGAATCTTTTGAAATAACTGAAGTGGATTCATAAGTATCGGCAACTGTGTTGTATAGGATTTAGCAAAGCATAATATGAAATCAATTATAAACTTAGTAAAACTTTCAAAAGAAAAATACCGATTGATTTAGCATCACCAACAGGTGTTGCACAGCAATGGCCATCGAAATTCATGTATTTGCGCACAGCAAAGACCTCCGTGGTATATTACAGGTAATGTTTACAAATGTGAGTCTCCACCGAAATTTCAAGCATAATTGTTAAGTCAACAGGAGAAACAAAGTGACACGGAAGCATGTTCACAGTGTTGTCTTTGCAGCTTTTTTCTTCCCACTTGTTAAACCTGGTGGGTAAAATGAGTGTCTGCGTTTATCGGTGATCATTACTGAACTGAAGCATTTTATTATTTTCTGGACGCTACTCTCACATCTATTCTTTTTTAAACTGACAATTCATTTCTAAAATCATCTCGCGCTGAAAAGTTTCCACTTGCTGAACATCTCAGCGTAAGGTAAACATTGCTAAAAATTTAAACGGCTGCAATACAAAAACCAGTGACACTAGATAACAAACAATCCAACATTTATGATACTTACCGCGTATGCATACTAAATCACATAACATTCATCTTTTTTTTTTTACAGGTTAATGCATTAAGAAAAATTTAGCAAAACACACATTTGAGAAAAACCATATATTAAACCTATTATATATTGGCAAAGGGAGGTGCATTGTAAAGAGGAAAAAATTTCGGATATTCAGAGTGGTTATGCAGCTCCTGCGTAAACAAGAAAGTCTAAAATGACTGGCAAGTCTGACATTATGACACGTGCACTTGTGGAACACTCTGAAATTAAGCCCACGCATGTTGATAATTATGTAATTTATAGTTTTGATTTTTCATTAGAAAGGCAGTCACAATATGCTGAAAATAATCAACTTTAACTACAGTATATTTAATCATGAAGGCAAAAGCCCTACTAAAAATTAATAATTTCTAGTTATTCTTTTCACAAAAACGCTTTCCCAGTACTAATAACAAATATTGGATTTAATTTCAGTTTTATATCACGAACACAGAAACAGTGCACCGAAAATCACCGAAAATCACCAGCTAACTCCCAGTGATGAAGAGGCTCAGGCGAGAACAAATTTCCTGCTACAAACCCAAGGCGCTTCTTTCACACTTCGGTAGAGGGGTCGGAGACCACAAATCCCCACCAAGGCTGAGCAATCACCCACCCAGAAGACTCATTTACCTCAAAGGTTACATTCGCATCTCCGCTAAGTCTAATACTTGTAGCCAATCAGATAGTAATGATCAAAGTTTGTCGCCAAAATCGACGTAACGGCGGGTAGGGTTCTGATTTCTTAAGCCTAGAACTTTTGAAATAAGGCTGAGCAATCCATCCCTGAGAAGATCCCCTCTCCCTAAAGGTGACACTTTTATCTCACCAAAAATATAATAAATTGCTGTTGGTCACCAGGTCATCTTTTGGTAAAAAAATTCATGAACATGAAAACACACCATTTTGATTAATCCTGATGACACACAAAACAGGCAAAATCTCTACAGAGGTACAGATTTGACACAGAAAACAGGCAAAATCTCTACAGAGGTACAGATTTGACACAGAAAACAGGCAAAATCTCTACAGAGGTACAGATTTGACACAGAAAACAGGCAAAATCTCTACAGAGGTACAGATTTGACACAGAAAACAGGCAAAATCTCTACAGAGGTACAGATTTGACACAGAAAACAGGCAAAATCTCTACAGAGGTACAGATTTAATCTTGTTTTAAGGAAGGCGTGCTCACCATTTGCTATTGGAAAATGAACTACGCTATTAAATTTTGATTCCTGTTCTCCAGATCACATGGGCATCCTTAACTAATAAGCTGCATATTTTCCGGAACCGAAAATAAAGCTAAATTAGCGAACTACAGCGTAACCTTATCGGCCACTCTTTCCCAAGTTGTTTACGCACTGCAAGAAAATTCTTCTGTAAACAATACAACAACGACCTTCAAAACGCCGGGCAAATATGCACTACAATTTTACCCTTGTTGACATTCATTTAACAAAGAAGAAAAAAGCTGTTTGTAGAACAATTAGAAGGAAATTGATTGCCATTTAGAAGATCGTCCATCACTTTCATTAGATTATCACCATTGCATTCCAGTGGCCACGGTGCACTACCGGAAAGGCGAAGGCATTTTTCCTCTTCTTATAACCGTCTTTCTGTACGTCTCTTTCTCTTAAACAAATACAAAGAATGCCAATTTCTAACAATATACTATGGCTGCTCAGCACTTTATCAAAGGGCATATGAATACCTCTCTCTACCTACCCACACACAAACCCACACACATATATAATATATATATATATATACACATCTATATATATACATATATATAATGTTCATGCAATACTTATACACTGTGATTTAATTAAGATAGCAACTGAAAAACCAGCATATTTTCTATTTTCGTATTTCCGTTACACGATGACAACTAAAGGCTCATGTTCTTTGTCATTCTGGCGCGAGAACGCTCACCCCACACACTTCCAGACACATGATGAGAGGGTAGTCAGAAATCCAAATTAAAAACCAGAAAATAAAAACCACGAGCTACGAACACGCGACACAAACCTCTGACGCACAGTCGATAACAAAGAAAGGCGGGAGGAAAATAAAATACTTCGGGGGGAAAAACTGACGAATTGTGAGCTGCGCGTTATTGCAATGAGAGTTTGTAATCTGATGTTATTGCAACAACTCAGCACTGTATTATAGTTCTTCTTCTTTCTCTTCTTTTCTTCTTCTTCTTTCTCTCTCTGTAAGGTCTGTAGGTAGTCTTCTCTCTCTCTCTCTCTTTCTTTTCGAAACAGGCATATTTCCCGGTTTTTCATCCATTCATATCTGAAGCAGTCAGATGTGAAGAAACTGGAGTAAGAGAATGCTGTGTCATCTAGTGTGTGTGTTGGGGGGAGAGAGAGAGAGAGAGAGAGAGAGAGAGAGAGAGAGAGAGAGAGAGAGAGAGAGAGAGAGAGAGAGATCCTATCATGAATATACTGTCACTTATGGTAAAGCTGTTAAAAGATGCTGCTGAGGTGTCTATGAGGGGATGAGAGAGAGAGAGAGAGAGAGAGAGAGAGAGAGAGAGAGAGAGAGAGAGAGAGAGAGAGAGAGAGAGAGTCAGTGCTTAAAAGCTCGGATAAATGAGAGAGAACAACGCCTAGGAAGTGTAAAAGTTTACTGTATTTTGCATTAAACCTTGGTGGTCTGGTACAAGCACTAATGGCATGAAATGCAAGATGAATACCAGTATAGAAATAGTATTAACATAATTCCGACAGCTTTTGCTATTTCCTAAAATAACCAACTGCCTCTTAAAATTACGGCCATAAAACGCAAAATGAATATACATTTTAAAACCGGCTTATAAAAGGTCCTCTGGCACATATTCCTGTTTTTGAACCTTCACTGCACTGGCAATTTGTTAAGGAAAGCCAGCTAGTCAGCGTTACAGATTCACTTACACGGGGCAAGAAAATATTTTCAGGTTTTCTCTTCGGGTCCCATATTCTTCTGTTCCCTATTTCCTGTCTAGATTTTGCGTACATGAGCTCAATCAAACACACACATACACACCCACCCACACACACACACACACACACACAGATATACTGGGATAGATTTGTAAAATTTTATTAGTATGAATATCAAATAATTTTAAATTATTTAATTAATTTAATTTTTATAAAAATATATGTTAATTTATATCCAATAACGTGAAAAGAAAATTATGTATATGGGAGAATTGCGCCTTAAACATTACCGTACAATTATACCTCTTTGCAACATGACGATCAAGCCTACATGTCAGGGCTCTCATTACCATAGTGTCTGTCACCGGTCTGTTATTTCTCTCTAAACTGGCACCCTTTGCCGGAGGTTCTCATCTGGCCTAGAAAGGACAATAAACCATGTTGAGCTAAGCGACTGCTATACTGTTCGAACATGCATTGGGCAGCCTACTCAATGTTGTCATTGCTGGGTAAATAAAGCACCTCTTAACTGATATAGCTTACTCCATGAAACTTGATGACATGGCCTGAATAAAATGTGGGTGTGTTCTGGAATGTGAAACCCGACCTGGGGAAATCTCAGTTTACCTATCCCCGCACTGAATAATCTTGTACACAGCATAAAATCCCTGACATTAATATTAACCTGCAAAGCAGGCTCCGCAAAGCAGTGCCCGTATGTTAACAAAGTGAGAACGGAGGTAAGAAATTAAACTAATGCTAATAGAGGTAAATCAGTAAACGGATAAACTACATTAATACATAAACAACATCGCAATTTAGGAAAAGTACGGCACCGGTGAATGGTGCTTTTTCCATTCGTTGTTGTAATAATTAAAAGATTCTTCAGAATAAGTCCACTACACAGGATGCCCAAGCATTCCGTATATTTAATTCATTCCAATTCACTGGCCATGATAGGTCAGTAAACAATGTCCACTGATACAGAAATTCAAATATTTCATGAAAATTCCATTTCATATTTCATCTTCCCCCACATATTGCCGAAACGACTGAAGAAATGCAGTTTGAAAAGCAAATCAAACTTATTTATTATGTTCGCATGTTGAGAGAAAGTTGAGATAAAGTCAGAATGTAAATATTTTAGCAGAGGTCAAACAGAGGACTTGAGAGTGCTGAATCACTTTGGTCATGGGATGAAAATGCAAGAGAATGGGAATATCAAAAGGGCGAAGAATTCAGAAACGTTAAGCGATGGTAGAGACCTAAATAATAATTTATGATCAAGGTAGCATTAAATGCTTTCAAAACGGAAAGCATTAGATTCCAGGGAGAGCGAGAGTGTGTATGCAAAATAGGGAATGATGAAGTATACCTGCGGGGTTTGATGCGCTGTTGATGCAGCCCCTGTAACGGTGTGTGAAGTGCTTGTGAGTCCGTGAGAAGTTTTGCGCAAGTGAGGCTTATTCTTCGTCCAGCAATTGAGGTAATGGTGTGGCAAGGGAATGGCGTATTATTTTCGCTCTGAAGTCATCCCGTCTTAAATCAGTGCCTTATTGTTGGAACAAACATTTGAGGAAAAATAACCTTTCCTTCCCCAAGATTCACTTATGGTAGTTTATCGTCCAACTGAAAAAGGTGCCCATAAGGTCCTTCCGTTATATCCCAGAAGACAGAGATCAAGAGGCGCTTATGAAACCAGTTTCTCTCTCTCTCTATCCACATCATTTCACTTCAAGGCCTCCTTAACTGGAATCCAATGGGAAATCTTCCCTAATGAATAAAAGGAAGCTATGTGTAACTTCTCACTCATTATTCATCCGCAGAAGAATTCTACCTTTCAGGAACAGCTGAGGAGTAGCTTTTAGCGAGTGAGTCAAGGTTCTATACTGTATTACCTTCTAATATTTTCGAATTGCGTGTCAGTGAAAGAGGGTATTGAATCCAGATTGTGGGCTAGTCTGCTCTGGTATACAGTATTTGTGTTTATACATGAACACACCCCTACATATCCGCCCCTTTGTCACTTTTTTCTTTGAGCTTCCTGGTTACTCAGACCATTCCTATCCAATACCCTTTTCTCCTCATCTATCCAACTTTCTCTAAATCTTATTCTCCTTCCTTTTCCTCACATTCCTGGATTAAACGCTCTTTTCACTAATCTATCCTCGCCCATTATTTCTATATATGACCAGGCCATCTAAAAAAATTCTGATCATCCTTTCCCTTAGGCGACCCATCTTATTTCTTCTATGCATCTCCACATTTCTCACCCTTTCAGTTTTTCTTTGCAAAACGTTCTCCGCAAACAGCTCATCGCAACAGTTTCAACCGTTTTTTGTCGCATTCAGCTTCTGAACTTCACTTCCACTGAGGCGAGCAGGCTGAACAATACTTTTAAATTCATCCTGTGGCTTTCGCAGATAATGCAAGTCTCTTCCAAATCTTCTGAACACACCATGCAACTCTTCCTTCACTTTTGTTTGACACAACTCTCATCTATACATGTACTACCCTCTTTTATAAACATTTACTACAGCATTTCATATATCTAGGTTGATGAGATGGGTAATCAACATTTGTTTTGTGTAAACAAAGAATAAAACATTCGTAGCAAAGATCTTATTAAATATATGAACATTTTTGTGTGGCAATACATTTTTCTTACGAGGATAAGATATCAACAAAAGATGTTTTATCACAAAAAAAGGTATTTGGTGCTTGCTGAAACAAAGCATAGTTTATGCTTGGGAGTGCAAAAACATAACTTGGAACCTAATATTTTTGAAGTGCAGAGGCCAAGCCTTGGCACGGGTAGACTTTCCCGGAGAAAACAAGAAGGGATAAAGGGAAGGAAAAGGTTGAGGGGTCTTAACCACAGTGGAAGCAACAGACCTTCAGCCTCTTATGTAAAGGAAGGTTGTAAAAGTAAGCAGAAACAGAAGCAAGGAGAGAATCCCAAGCCTTGTCGGGAAGGGAAGAATGTCACTTAACGTGTGATCCTCAACATCTAAGGACTACCCATTTCATCAGAGCGAATGCAGGAAAACGTGACCTCCGGGTGTAAGGACGTGTTGCGTAATACTTGTTTGTTGGCGCATATTGATGATGATCATGATAAAAGAATAACGTAAGGATATTTAGAATTTCCACGCATTAACTGATCTTTTCCGGTTCAATGTATGGACGATAAAATCTTAATCTCTAGGATCTTAAAAAATTTATGGATGGGGTTCTTGAATGGGAAACTGAATGAAGTGAAGGCTCTCCCCTCCGCACAAGGAATCGAATTGGGATTTCAAGGGATAGCGGTTCTAGGTAACTTACTTTCGTCGA
The DNA here is from genome assembly GCF_040412425.1 of Macrobrachium rosenbergii. NCBI lineage: Eukaryota > Metazoa > Arthropoda > Malacostraca > Decapoda > Palaemonidae > Macrobrachium > Macrobrachium rosenbergii. The sequence continues at coordinate 43,287,267 of NC_089793.1, read as the reverse complement.
TGTAAAAACGACACGCGATTTTAAGAAACTTGTGATTTCAGGAACTACATGAAACAAATCTTGGGAAAAACTCGAAACCCGATTAGCATTTTGAAGGGTTGATTCGTCACTTCTCTCCGATACAAGAAACATTTCTGAAAGGGGGAAGGAATGAGAGGTCGTATGATTGCTAATAAGACTTTTATCCAGCTGGCCACATTCTTTCCGTTATCAAACACTTCTTGTGGGCCAGCTGCTTTGATAAGAACTCTCACTGATGGTAATACCATCAATACGTGTAAGAATTCCATGCATGCCTTATTCATAGCACACGTTAAGTACACCTTAGTTTTAATACTGAAAAAAGAATATGGGTGATGTTTCCATATTCGATGAGGTCAAATACGCATCTAGTTTTTCTTCAGAAGTAACTAATAATTTCAAAGATATAAAATGCTCATGTCACTTGCGATAAGTAAGTATGCAAAAAAAAATATAGCTACATATATATGCATGAACATACATCAATAAATACTACATCCTGTATAAACTAAAATGAAAACAGGGAGACTTAGCAACTTATCGTATTCATTTTTACGTACATCTGAAACACTGGAGTGAATTGGAGGTGAAGTCAGCCAATATCCCTCTAAATGACATTGTAATTTTGAGGCAGTGGTTAACATGTCATCTTCTCACGATCCAAATATGATAAAAAGAAAAAAAATACATTTAACGTCTGGATACACGTCTCCGGTTCTCTTTAAAAGGCAGGAGGGGTAGGTTGGAGGGGACATGGAACATGGGAGAGGAATGGAAAAGGAACCGGAACAAGGAGAAGGAGACGATGAAGGGAGACCGAATACTGTAAGGGGGGTAGAAGAAACGGTAGGGGAAGGAGGAAGAATAGAAGAAGAAGAAGAATAAAGAAGTAAATATGGACAGGGATAGGAGGTAGGAGTGAATAGGAGGTAGGAGTGAATAGGATGGGGGAAGAACATATGACGGGATGGTGAATAAGATGGAGAATGAACAGCAAGGAGGCATAGAGGGGAGAGGAAAAGAAGTGATTAGGGGGGGAGGGAGGGAGGAAGGAACGAAAAGATATGGATAGAAATAACTATGAACGGCAAATGGGAAACATGACGGGATAGGGGAGACAACATGAGAGAGGAAGGGGATGAGTAATAGGAGAATCAGGCACAGAAAGGACAGAAAAGAGGTGAAGGGCATGAGACAGGGAGGGAGGAAGGAGCAGCGCACAAGAGGATGAGGGAGAAGAAGGTACTGGAAGGAGGGGATGCAAAGGCGGTAAGAAGAGCATAGGAGGGAAGGAAAATGAATAGAGGGGGGAAGAAAGGAACCGGAATGAGAGAAGATGAAATGGCACGGAAGAGGAGAGAGGAGATAGGAAGGAGAAAGATGATGGGGAGTAGAAAAGAATGGACAGGTGATGAGAAGAGGGGGGACAAAGAAAGGGGTGGGGTATTATAACTACCCACCCTTTTCGGAGTGTCAAATCTTCATTTCCAAAATATCCAGGGTTGTTCATCCCACCCATCAATGGAGGGAAACAAGGACCCACAACGAAATAAGCGTCCATGAATCGTTGCTGTTTAAGCCCACTGGGATGTTTCGATTTGCGAAGTGCGGCAGTTAAAATTGTTAGTTGTTGTGCTCGCAGAGAGCAAAAATACAGGTTGTTTTACTGATTTCTGAATTATTCTAATAATGGTTTTCTAATGCCTTTTGCTGCCAAAGATGGAAAAGTAATTGGTAGTCCCTGAACTGAATGTGAATGTTTTTACGAAAAATAATGATTTCGATTACTAATTTTCCTCCGTAAAAAAAAACCCATTTCTATAACTACTTTCACTTTTACAAAAAGTAATGGTTATATAAGCTTTCAAGTGTAAAAACAAGATAACCTTTCATATCGTTATTTTAAAAACGTAATTCCCATTAGGAAAACAAATAACCATATCTACCGTTAAGGAAAATAAATAATCATTTCGACCATTACATTAAATTACATATATGTTTTATAATCATCGGTTCAGTAATAATGAATAAAAATCAGACAAAATTGAGGTTAGCTTTAATTAGTTCAAGACTGCTTGCAAAGTAGGAAGAAGCGTCTGCTAAATATTGTCCCTTCACTTACTCAGAATAATCATAACCCATTCAATCTCCCGTCCAGACTTTATCTATCTCCTGCCCAAATTATTTCTATCTCATATCGTGAGAGAGGTGATTCAGTGTCGTAAATACATGTCTTTCCTGTCCTACATTTACTCATCCATTTCACCTTATCTACCGGTTGTCCCAGCAAGCTGAATTTCATAATTCATCATTTAATTCTCTGCCAAATTAATCCCACTTTCATAATCATCCTCATTCACATTACAATCGTAAACAAGTAAACTATGCTCCGAAGTTTCTTCGGCGCAATCGAGTTTTTTGTACAGCCGCTACAGCGTATAATCAAAGCCACCGAAAATAGAGCTATTTTTCGGTGGTCTCGGTATAATACTGTATGAGCAGCGACCCATGAAACTTTAGCCTGAAGCACGATTATGGCTAACTTTAACCTTACAGAAAATAAAAACTACTGAGTCTAAAGGGCTGCAATTTGGTCTGTTTGATGATTTGAGGGTGGATGATCAACATCCCAATTTGCAGCCCTCTAGCCTCCGTAGTTTTTAAGATCTGAGGGCGGACAGAAAATGTGCGGACAGAAAAAAGTGCGGACGGACAGAAAAAGCCGGCGCCATAGTTTTTTACAGAAAACTAAAAACCAATATAAAAAACAATAATAGCCTTTAAATGTATAAGCAAACTTATATGAAGTTTCCCTGTTTTAAATATTACGTAACTAACATCAATTTTACGTATTTTTTATACAAAGATCAGGATACCACAAGCGGGGGAAATTATAAATAAGTGCATTTGGCCTGGCCAGGATTCGAACTTGGCAATTTGGTTTAAATACAACGGTCAACAGTTGACTTAATTGAGATGTGTGGCAGAATATTTGTGAATATAGGAAAAAAATTCATCGCTTGCAATAAATACATACACATATGTATATATGTAAATATGTACACATATATATCCAGAATATATATATATATATATATATATATATATATATATATATATACATATATATATATATATATATACATTGTATGTATATAAATTTCTTGACTCACGTCGAGATCAGGCAAGGTGGAAAGCAAGGGCGTTACCTGGGAGGTCACAAAGAAGTCGGAACCCAGCTGATATAACCGCTTGCATACGAGTTTTCATAGCTGGTATAGTATATAGGTTCCGACTATTAGACTTGTATGGCCTATGGTAAACGCCCCTGCTTCCACCTGAGAGACCTACGATCATTTTATCAGAAATATTTCTGCAGATTGTGTGTATGTATATATATATATATGTATGTATATATATATATATATATATATATATATATATATATATATATATATATATATATATATATATATATATATATATATGGTCATAGTCGTGAGAATAGGATGGATCTGAACTATGCCTTTGGCAACTTCAACTGACTAAGGGGGGCCACGCTCCAGTGATCAGAAAGTAGTACTTTGGTGAAATCAACACAAATCAATATCACTAAAGGTATCAGAAGATGAAATATATACAGGAGCTATCAATAGAGCTTTGTGGCACTATAAAAATTACCGAAATAAATGGCAATCAACAAACGAGAGTGCTACTACTACTGCAAGCTATGTGTCTGTGCCTTACAAGGCTAATACACTTCGAAGAGATGGGTAGAGTATCCTTAGATAGTACAAGATGGAGTACTGTAGGCAATGCAACGTTCACATAGGAATCCGGAAATTTTGACCGGATATGGCACATGCAGTTTGCAGAAGATGGCACTGCCTTTGTGATTTCACACAACAGGTTACTCAAAACTACTTGATCTGCAATGCAGGGGATGTTGAACATACGAGGGAATTTCGAGTGAAAATTAAATTGGAATATGTAAGCAAAATGAAAAGCAGGAAACAAAACACTGATCTTTAACATTGGGAATAATCAGTCACTAAACTTTTAATGCTGCAATCGTAGCATAAATAAGACTAACACTGGCATTCCCATACTTCTAAAACAAATACACAACAGTCAAAATAACGAGAAAGTCTCTGAGGAGATTTAAAGGGGAAATCAAAAATTCACAAAATGGTGAGACTGGACAAACAATAAATCACTTTAACAAGACTTGAGTAGATCTGGTCAGTTTCCCAAGGAACAACAATGAAATACCTAGGCAAGCTAACTGCTTGCAGCGTAACAAACTCATCCTCTGACTCAGCAATGCCCAACTGACAAGTATTTCATTCGAATTATCCCTTCTGTGAATATGATACTCAACACACAATCACGTGTGAACAGAAATAAATTTCTGACTCATCAGAAAAACCCAGGTCTTTCTAAAAAGGAAGGGGCACTGGGAATACAAGTCAAACCTGAGAGGTAATTCCTTTGCAGTGGCACTCCGGGTTCCAGCTTCTTTTATGACTGCACTCGTGATTGTGTGTTGATATTATATATATATATATTATATATATATATATATATATATCTCTATATATATATATATATATATATATATATAATAATATGTATATATATACACACACACACACACACACATATATATATATATATATATATATATAAAAAGTATACTGTTTAATCAACAGACCACTTGAGCTGATTAACAGCTCTCCTAGTGCTAGATTAGACTTATTTTACATGAAGAACCAACTGGTTACCTAACAACGGGACCTAAAACTTATTGTGGAACCTAACTATTATTATACCAGAATGAATTTCCACCAGAAATAAATTCCTCTAATTCCTTATTGGCGGCCGGAGACTCGAACTCAGGGCCTCAAGGTTAGAGAACACTGAACTCGTCCATATATATATATATATATATATATATATATATATATATATATATATATATATATATATATATATATAAATTAATAATTGCCACGTACTGCAAGAGAGTAAGTGAATAAAAAATGAAATTTAGACTATAAAGCCAAGCTCTGAGGCATTTTCTGCCACTGGGCGCCACAGACAAAAGAAGTGGAGTAGTCAGACAGCACAATAACGAGATCCACAAAATAACTGAGATAAAATACAAAGATCTAAAGGCAGAAATGAGACAAGGGCAATAGAGAGGCTTTACAGCAAGATGGAAGAAAGGAAGCTGGAATGGAGGTTAAAGTAAAAGGCTAAAACGTGGGTGCAGCTAGGGGCCGAAGAGACACTCCAAACACCCTTTAGTAACGCATACAGTGCACTGAGTGAGGTCCAATGACGGCACTACATCCCTATGGGAAGAGAAGAGGGAGAGATTTAGCCACATCCAAAATTAGACGTCACGGAAACTTACACGATCTGCCATTTTCAGTATAACGTGTTAAATGAGTCTTTTTCATGTGGAAAGCATTCACTGCTGAATGTGAAACCAATGACCTAATCAAGGCAGTTTTCAACAGGGTGTTCAGTTTTTTTCTAATTAGAATCTCCCGATACTTATCCCACTGAAGCTGGCTTTCACGTGGCACTGAACTAAGATTGAGGTACATAGAGGGTAGTCGTGCGTGAGGTAATGTTTCATTTGGGTTATACCTCAGATGAATAGTGCAAAGTGAGGCTTATTCATTTCCAAGATGAGCTGGGATTATGTTACTTTTGAATGTCACTCAAATGAGTCAAAAGTTTTCTTGCAGAACTGACGTAAGGTTTTGCGTATTTTTCCATTCTTTTTGTCCTGCACTACCTCTTGACTGTATCAAGGATAATCCGGGCATTTCTTTCTTCGTGATGTTTACATTGTATTCCACACGATGTTGCTTATTAATTATTGACGGTTTCGTAAGTAATTATACAGTAAGTATTCAAAATTCATACTATTTTTGTATGAATATCCTAAAATTCATTTCACCGTTATACATACGTTAAAAACACACACACGTGTATATATATATATGTAATTTGGAAAAAATTTTATTCATTTGTTTAAAATTTTTATACATCAAATAAAATGACCAGTCATTGCACATTAGTAATATGATCACAAGCATTACATTGTCTCGGCTATACATGCTCTGTCTCACGTTGACTCCGGTGATAACACTCTTTACCTCTGTCTAAATCATACAAATACACACTCTCATATATGTGTGTGCATATATATATATATATATATATATATATATATATATATATATATATATATATATATATATTTATATCTAGCAACCTCATCGCAAATACAACGACAAATATGGAATGTTGACAACTTATATTATGAGGCCAGTTCCCCTGCAGGCACGATACACATAAATGATTTTAAATATACGTACATACGAACTTACCTACCCAGCGCTGCCCGGGAAAACTCTGAATGACAACCGATAAACTCTCTCTCATTCTCTCTCTCTCTTTCCCTCTTTTGCCTCCTGAATACCCCCTCTACTCTCTCTCTCACTTCCTCTCCCTCTCACTCTCTCCCTTTCCTGTTGAGATAGTTGCTTCAACTACATTGCCCAACATTTTTGACATTTTATATTTCACTCATTCTCACACCCCCATTCCTACTGGGGCTGAACTTGGACTTAGAGGGCATGGGAGTGTCACTATTCATTTCTGCGACCTCGAAAACTATGGATTAGACACTAATATCTGTCGCTTTCGGTTATTTTTACGTCACCCCCTTCCCACCCCCACCCGCTTTGGTGCCAGTGATGTCTCCCCCACCCCACAGTATTCTTTTCCAGATGGTAAGTCATATGTATACAGAAATGAGGTATGATAATCCTGTAAAGTTTATTTAATAACTAAGTGTATGGGCAGAACCAGCCCCGTTTCAGGGAAGCCCTTCCCACCCAAAACCTCTTCAGTGCCCTTTGGTGCTAGTGATGTCTTACCCAACAGTATTCTTTCCCAGACAGTAAGTCATAATATGTATACCAAGTTTGATTGAAATTGCTCGATGCATTTCAGAATTATGCTGCAACATACACACACACACACACACACATGCACACATACATACATCCATTTATATATACATATATATATAATCATATATATATATATATATATATATATAAATATATATATATATATATATATATATATATATATATATATATATATATATATATATATATATATATACATACAAGTTTGCAAGCTCTTCAGTGAAATTATAAACCACCTTTTATATATATATATATATATATATATATATATATATATATATATATATATATATATATATATATATATATATACATACAAGTTTCTGGGCTTCAGTGAAATTATAAACCACCTGAAAACACGAGACCAGTTTCAAATTCAAACGCAGATTTACCCTGAATTTCACCATCGATTCAAGCGTAGACAATAACTGCTTCCTCTTCCTTACAACAGGAAGAGGAAACAATTTTTGCGATAGTAAAAGACGATACTCATTCCGCTACTGTGTATACATCAATCATACATTGGTGAGGAGAAGAATGAAGGAGTGAGGGAAATTCAGTGAAGGCTTGCGGAAGTTCTTAAATCGTGCACAACTAATCCAAAATAGGACCTTAGCTCTGGGCGCCTATCAAAAAGGACCCATAGAGGAATGCATAAAAAAAATCCTGCAATAGTTCAGTACCATGAATCTAAAGTATCGTCATGTAGCACGAGATGGCATCCAACACCACTTGCACGCACGAAGAAACACCAAAAAATTCCATTACATTTCACGAGATTTGGGGAATTCTGAAAATACGTAAGCGGATCTGGTTACCATTTTTAAGACGTACTATAAGGCATCCAAAATAGTCACGAAACTTTGAATATTATCACGAAATATACCCAGAAACGATACCAGTGTATTTCACTCAAGAAAATGCATTGTTAATCAGACCACCACAACTAAAGAAGGTCTGTAGCTAAGGATTTACGAATCGATTATGTAAAAAGTAAAGATTATAACTGATTAATTGGAGACCTTCCATAAACTTGATCGGCTAGTAAACTATAATGGATTTGTCTCATAAAGAAAAAAAAACTCTCTATCAATGTCATTAGAAGCACTCTAGAGGTGGGTCTTGCCCGATGAGCGTTTTTACTTTAGTAACAATAATATCGTATAGAATATGCAGGATGAAAGCAGTGTTAACACTCATTTTTAAAGAAACTCTGCTCTTATGGTTTGGTATACGTAGCAGTACATAAATGGGGCTCGGAAGCTGACACTACCACAAATAACACTAAGCTACTCCAATGAATGTTTTCTCTATTGAGGAAAGATTAAGCCGTTATAAGCATCACAGTAAGTTTTTTTTTATTCTTGTTCCGCTATCGAGTGGCTCTGTTCATTAAAACATTAAGTTAAGAACTCGTCTTAACAACAAGTTTTATTTACTTCAATAACTACACTTCAGAAGCAATATATAACATTTTTCATACACATACACACACATATATATATATTATATATAGATATATATACATATATATATATATACATATAGTCTTATCTATATATATATATATATATATATATATATATATATATATATATATATATATATATATATTTAAGTAATAAAAAACACTCAAAAATAATTACACTCAATACTGGAAAACAGTGAGGTGATTACAATGTAGTATGAGCTCATAAGAATGGTGCAATCACTAAGTTATATTACACTACAGTATTAAACTACAGTAAAATAAACACGTTTCTTTTTATTCACATTTTATCGTAATTAAGCTTCCAAATATATTTGGTAAACATGTAAAAAGTTCATTTTACTGGTCTAAAATTATACTTTAGTTAACCTTTTATTACCTGTCAGTCAAGTTTTGATTTTTTTTTCCCATAGGATTGTTTCCTCTTTCTTTCCATGGCAGGGCTTTTCCTTTGTCATTTTTTCAGAGGATGTTTCCTTACAATACCTCATTACCGTCTGAACAAAATCAGCCCAAGAATACTGCTCGACCAGCGTCCCCAGCCCAGCACTCCCACCCACCTGCTACCTGTTCTGAAGTCGCCAGCACCCAGCACCGAAGAATTAAAAATCTGAGGAGATGCGAGCATCGCCCGCGGGCTGCAAAGGAATCGCATTTTTGTGTGAAAACCGACGACTTGAGGTAAAGTCGGAGCCACGCTTTGCATCCCAAAAGGGCTTTGGTCCTTCCATTCACGTCCCACTACAGGTATCTGTCTCCTCCCCTCGACTCCCGGACGATGTGAAGGATCCGTGTGATGTGACCGAGGGAGGATGATGTGATGCGGTTGGTTAAGTAAAGTGACCGCGCATGACGCGAATGGGAGAATGCCCACTGATCACAAGCCTTTGCCTCAATTACGCATTTCCATACTCATTACATTACATTACATTACATTACATTATTTGTGTAATGGAAACATGCATAGTACAACGAAAAGGTCTTGCACAGGCATACATTTATTGTTCATAATAATAACTCTCTTTTATGTCAGTGAAGTGTGTTTGTAATGCAATAAAAAAAAAAACGGCTGAAGCTGTTGAGATGAACTGTTTGCGTAAAATATGTGGCGTAAGAAGAACTGAAAGTGTGAGAAAGACGGAGATGAGTGTAAGTGGCCACATGATAATGGCTAGCGTAGGTGAAGGGATGAATTAAAGTGGTGAAGATAGTCAGATCAAGTGGAAAGAAAGGAAGACAATAACTTGATGAATATACTGTGTAATTCGGAGGTATTACGAGCAAGGAGAATAGGAAGACATATGAGTACTGGAGATATAAAAGCGCAAGAGTCAATGAGAAAAAATTAGGTGAATTGCACAATGAATTTAAGGGGTACGAAGCACTGTTTATGAGCCTTGTGTGTATGTATATGAAATCAAGTCATGTTGGGAAGTTTTCTGGAGCGATGGTTCATCTGTGTGAAGAGCTTAAAATATGACCATTTAGTTGTTTTCCACTGAAAATTAAGTTGCAAAACCTGTTGAGAAAAATTGTATATGACAATATATATATATATATATATAATATATATATATATATATATATATATATATACATATATATATACATATGTATACATACACTACCATACATACATATATATACCTATATAAATTTATAAATATATAAATATAAATACATACATATACATATATATATATATATATATATATATTATATATATATATATTATATATATATTACATATATATATATATATATATATATATATAATATTCTGAGGTTAATAGTTTTCTTTTCCATTAATGTCCATTAATCTTGATCTTAGAAAATTGTCAGAAATAGCATTTCTGATTCATTTAACAACATCAAAAGGTTACCGCCGAACGTGAAGCGAATAAAAACATTCTCATATCGAGTGAACACGAGGACGTGCTATAAACCAGCACATGCGCACCCAAACACATATTTATGTGCTGGCACATCATAAAAACTTGCGTGCGAAAATACTTAAATGCGTTTCTATGTGCAATTCATAGATGTCATTTAGCTATTATTTCAGTGTAGGTTTGTTTTCTTGCTTATTAACAAGTCTTTGCCTTCTACTCACAGCACGCTAAACCATCCTGTCTTAACCGAACATATTGCAGGTGTTCAAGATTCTCCATCCTAGAATCTGCCACCCCGGAAAACTGACTGCAAAGTAATATATATATATATATATATATATATATATATATATATATATATATATATATATATATATATATATATATGTGTGTGTGTGTGTGTGTGTGTGTGTGTGTATGTATATATAATGTATATATGGTGTATCACCTCACTGTGACACACACACATACATATATATCTCTATATATATACATGTATATATATACACATATATATAAACATATGAATATATACAGTATATATATATATATATATATATATATATATAATATATATATATATATATATATGAAAGAGTTAAATTAAAACAACAAAGATCATGACATGACCTGTAAAACGTTGGTATGAAACATATTTTAGAAGCTGGTAAAAACTCTACGGTTTCTAAACGTACATGTTGGATCCGGATTATTGAGGGGTATAAAAACTGAATAATTACGTCAATTGCAATTTTTCACATAGTCCTCAAAATTTCTTAGGTGTATTTCCGTTTTTCAAATATCTTTATCCTTTTTCATGAGAATGCGACTACTCCATGCCAAATGATCATGATAAAACTGCGTTAAAATAACTACTCCACAGCTGTGCAATTTCTGCATACCTGCACAAAGGTTAAAATCTATTCTTAAACTTTATTGCAATCCTTAAGCCATCGGTATCAATTTTGATTAAAAACTAAAGAATCGACCAATTACATCCCCACAATCACATGGATAAGCGCTAAATAACTGTAAGTTAGTAGGTACTGCAAAAATACAAAGCTATCACCTCCACCAGCACATAAAAATAAAATTAACGCATAAAAAGGAATTCTCGTTCTGCCTCTTCAGACAAGGTAACCGACGAAAACAATACCACCCAGTAATTAAACACAACGAGAACCCTGTTAACCAGCTAGTGTGTGCTCCCCTTCCCCCGCCCCACCCCGACCAACAGGAACACAGCATCACAGCCGAGCGCAGACGATGATGCTGAAGATGACGAATTGCCGAAATCCGCGCGAGGTCTTACATTGTAAATTACGGCAAGTGATTTATTTAAATAACGGCGTGTGATTTATTGAGAAACAGCTGCTGAGGCGGTTTTTGCGGTCGCTCCCTTGTTGACACAGGACTGAGATCTTTCGGCTCTCCTCAGATACAGGAAGAGGGGGAGAAGAGGGGGGAGTAGGTATGGGTGAGGTGGGGGGGGTGTTCAGAATGGGATAGAAATTTGCAAATATTCACTTCAAGGGAAGATATGCAATTAAAGGGCCAACTTCATGGGAATGAAAACACAAGATATTGTTTTCAAAGTTGGTAACCATTTACGGTCTAAAAAACAAACCTGCCCAACACTGCTGCGATGTTCGTAGTAAACCGCCCAGAGAATTGAAAAATGATTACCGGGCGAACTATGTTCAATCTGATCCCGAGACCTGGAAACAGCGGATAACTGAAAGCATCTTAACTTTAAAGCAAAAAGATCAGTCACGAAAGAGATGGGAAGGGGTCTTCTGTATCTTGACGACGGCGTTTTCATATTCTATGTAACCGAAAGTCTTTCTTTATTTTTGTCTTACTGTATCTCCATAACTTTTTTATTGTTATTATCGTTATTATTATTATTGCTTTTGTTATCAGTATGGCCGTCTTGCTGTGTATCTCCATAAAAAGTTGGCGGCTATTACGCATAACGATAAACTGTTATGCTTTCATTTTCATCTACGATAATGAGACGGATACGAAGAGAATGTATGAAGAGTCAACATCTGGTGATGCACCTTCCACGGCGAGTTTAAGTGATGCCCTTTTAAGTAAGGTTCCAGGTCTGGTTTCCGGTTATACTGTTATCATTTTTGCCCATCTCTATGCTCTCATTGTTCCTCGAGTTTTTATTACTGACATTATTGTTACTGTTAATTTTCTCATCAGTATTGTATCTAATTATTTTTAATTTCTCTTGCATGGACTGCTATCACCGATACTATACATTCTTTACTGTCGGATTTATTGTGGATACAACTGAGTAACGTCAGCTTAACACAATTGTATCATTACGTATAGCACATGTATCAACTTTATTACTACTGGCATAATATTACCATTATCAATATTATAATTTTCCTTTAAATTGTAATTTGTACTGCCATGGTTATATCTACACTTGCAAAGTGTCATGGACTGAAAAGTATATATAAAGTAATAATCATTATTAGATGCTCCAATGTAAAACATATTTTGGCAAAAATAATTTACACAAAACTACTCATTACCAACATCTCTGAAGCATCGGTGGTTCAGTGGTAGAATTCTCGCCTGCCACGCGGGAGGCCCGGGTTCGATTCCCGGCCGATGCATAAAGTTTTTCGAAACCCATCTGCCTCCGTCTTGGCACCGACGTCATAGTATTGTCAACACAAAAATCGTATATGCATTCTACTATGTCCAAAATCCCGACAATTCCCAAATGTTTTGTTATATTAGAAATTTCCGTTTTACCAACGCCAAAAAGTATTTATTTTTATTAAAAATCCGTTTCCCTTAGAGATAAATGACTTGAGAAAAACCAACCTTTCCTTAAGAGATAAATGACTTAAGAAAAACCAGCCTAACTATTACTGCACTGATACTCTGAGCACTGATTGCTTCCTTCAGGAGTTCATCAAATACTGCACATTTCTATATTCATTCCGTTTCAGTTAAACAGTCCTCTGTGGACCTAACAGGTTAGCGAAAGATCCTAATTACATTCACTGGTATTTGTGTATGTCGATAAGATTAATTAAAAGAAGTTTATTATTAGTGAGCAAATTCGCATCAAGACAAAAAGCCATTTACTAGCAAATTAAACTTCTAAAAAAAAAAAAAAATAATAATAATATTTCTGAGAGAATTGCTAAAGCATTTTGCTTAATTCACACACTGGCGATTCAAGATCGCGCATGTCGTAACGGTCGAAAATTTGCTCATTACGACCTCATAACGATACAATTACGACCAAATCGCCACGAATTGTAACCGCATCGCCGAGTTTGTCGACGTGCACCAAGTGATGGTGGATCTGCAACACCACCCAACACATAGGCAGTTGAGTCACCACAACTGTCATTTGTTGTCATGTCATTGTGCAGGACGCAACACTGACGCAATGGCGTCGCCATTTAATTACGCTAGTCGTAACTCGCAGTGGCGACATGTGGCATCCAGTACGACATGGGCCATGTACTTGGCAACCCCACGTCATGCGCCAAGTGGGTTGCGCAGTGGCAACGTGACTCATGTATGTCACCGTCCATAAAAGGCAGCATCTCAGACGAGAGGTCAACAGTCTTTCAACAGCGACCTCACCGTGACCTCTGCTGCTATCCTTGCTGTGCCCTTTGTAGGATTATCTCTGTCAGGATGCCAAAAACCCTTCAGGTGAAGAAGAGGACAATGAAGATCGTGCCCTACAAGGACGCCCCTCTTCAGGATGCTCCTTCTAACTCTGCAGCAGCCGTCCAGCACCACGGTTCTTTGTCCTCTGCTGCTTCTTCTGCTGACTGTGACTCGCATCCGCAGGCCCTTCATCGAGCCGCCGAAGAATCGTCTCCGCCGACGTCAGTGGCCCCAAACTGACCACGAGGAGGAAGTGAACCCCGTGACCTTGGAACTACCCGGGGATGAGGCCGAGGTCCTGTCCAAGGATGACGTCCTTGGCGACGACGAGAACATACCTACAACGGATGCAGAGAGGGTCGACGAGGGGTCGCAGAAACGTAGAAGAAAACTCTTTGTGTCTTCCTGTCAGACGATCAGGAGAGGATGTTGGGGAATGGCTGCAGGAGCACCCCTTTCTGTATGACAGGGGCCTCACTGAATTCAAGGAGGTGGCGAAGAAGATGCGACTACTGGCAAAGAAGGCCAAGACCCTCGACCCGCCTTTGACAGGACCTCAGCTGAGTACCTGGTTGAAGTCTATCAGAACCAGGTATGGGCGGCTGACGAAGTGCAAGAGCGGCCAGGCATCAGTGAGGGACCTGACAGAGAGGAAAAGTGGATTCTGACGACATTTAGCTTCTTCGGGAAACACGTTGTCCATCAGAAGAAGCTGAATACCCTTGGATTGAGAGAGGTAATCAGAAAATTGTTCTGCCCTGTATTGGTTTCATATGCTAAAATTGTTTGTTAATTTTATTATTAGATATCATAATATACGGTCTTCTCTCCGTGCCTGCAGACGGAGATCGGGTTTCTGGCGCAGAAACTGCAGAAGGCGACGAGACGAAAGAAGGGAGACTGAAAACAAGTTTTGATCTGTTCCCAAGCACCAGACAGACGTTTCTGGAAATGGAGCAAGATTCGTCAACCAGAACTTTCCTGCCTCAGCCTCCTGCACCTATGCCTTCAACATCCTTCGCGCAACCGGACCAAGTTTACCAGGTGACAGGGCAGCAACTGGCTATGTATAACCAGGGTCAGCGCATGTCACCTTGGCCAGGCACTCTTCCTGTTCGTGGGTCGTCTACATCCATACATTTTATGCCACAGTCGTCTTTAATAAAGTTTCTTAGAGTCCATAATACCCACTACTACAAGTGCCACTTCGATGATGCCTCCCACTTCAAGCGCCACTACGACGACGGCTCCTAGTACTTCTCAGCCTTAAAATGTATTTTTGTCCCCTGGTTTTTCTTTTTGTTATTGTTTCCTCAATAATAAAAAGAAAAAAAATTCTTCTTGTAACTTTTCTCTAGTAATTAAAACAATGCTGCTGTAAATTTTTCTTCTAACTTTTCTATATGCTACTGTAAATTCTTCTTGTAACTGTTCTAAAGATATATGCTACTATAAATCACATACGTATATCTTTATAATATAATAAATTGTGTAACATGTTTATATTGTGTATGTACTAAATTTTCCTAAAAGCACTAATAACTGAATGTTATTTTCTATAACAATACTTTTACATTACTTCAACAACTGAAATGTTGAACACAGTAATTTCTTTTAACAATTTCCTCAACCACAAACCGTCTCCAATATTTTCAAGGTTATTAAACTGGATATGAATGAAGGTATGATATATTTTCATAAGGTAAGATAAAGACAAAATGACACGGAAAATAGCAAAAAGTAATGTGGAAATCAAAATTTTCAGCATTTTTTAAATACTTTCAGAATTTCAGATAAATAAAAAATAACACATGAAAACTAGTAATAAGTAAAATGTGTTAAAGATTCTCAGTATTGCTGACACATTGTGAGAACTTCAGATATAGATAAAAATGAAACTGAATGCAACTATGAATAAAAATATATATGGTAATAATATCAATATTTTGACATTTAAAATTTTATTTACGAAATTTACATAGTTTTTAAACATGATCTTTTTATATACAAATAAGTCAATCAGCTGATAATCAAATACATTTTATTAGAATATTCTGAAGTAAGAGATTAAAAGGCATTATCTAATTTTAGTAAAATATATATTGGATTCAAGGTTCTCAGTATTGTTGATATATTTTGAGAACTTCAGATATAGATAAAAATGACACTGAATACAACTAAAAATAAAATATATACGGTAATAATACCAATATATTTGAATTTCAACTTTTATTCAAGAAATTTACATAGTTTTTAAGCACGATTTTCTTTTATACAAATAAGTCAGTCAGCAGATAATGCAATCAAATCCAATTTATTAGAATATTCATAAGTAAGAAATGAAACGGCATTTTCTATTATTTTCTTATGTCATTGATTCCTGCCAATGAACGGAGCCTGCAGGGGAGTTTACATATTTAGGCAGGTGGTCACGTTGCTTCCCAGTCATGGCTGATGTCTGCCGGTTTTGGGGAGTCAGGCTTGGTAAAAATAGCTCAGGCCTCCAGCTTCCAGGTAGGACCTCATGTGTCACTGAGTCCTCTTGATCTCCCTCACTCCTGGCATGAGGATATCTCGTCAAAATTAAGTTGTGCAACACACAAGCGGCCAACACCACGGACTCGATACGATCACGACGAGGATGTATGGGCGTCTGAAACACTCTGAATCTGTGGGAGCAAATGGAAAATACTGATTTAGTTATTAGATGGTATACATAAGGTATTTCATATTAAATACATATTTCAACAAGCTGACCAGATAAAGACATCAATAATTGTGAACAATATCTACCTGCTTGCTAGGATCCCACAGGCATTTTCCACTGTACTTCTTGCCCTGCTTAGTCGATAGCTGTAGATGCGTTCAGGTTTTGTCAGGCTTCATGCAGGGTGTGGTTTCATCAGATACTTTTTAAGAGCGAAGGCGTCATCTCCAATGAAGAAATAGTCGACTGGGGGTTTATCTTCAGTTTCGTTTGGCAATCTTTCTGGGGTAGGCAGGTTGGCTTCGTGTCGATCCAGCATTTTGCTGAGCTGTCTTGGTAAAGACACCACCATCAGACTCGGTATGGTACCTACATCCATGTACAGGAACTTGTACTCAGCGTCAACAACTCCTAGTAGAATGGCAGAGTAAAACTTCTTATAATTAAAATAATGAGTTCCTCCAGAGGCTGGGTTCTGGATGTGGACGTGTTTGCCGTCCGTTGCTCCAGGGGTGTGTGGAAATTCCATCGTTGCTCAAACTCAAGGGCTATCTCCTTCCATTGCCCTGGGGTGCTGGGTACTTGGCATGACCTCATATCCATAGGCAGCCACAATGGCCCTACAAGTCTCAGGCACAATACTGCAGATCGTGTTAGAAGTTACTTGGAATTGGTAGGACAGGTTCTTGTAGGATTCTCCAGTTGCAAGGTAATGTATAGGGTAACTGCAACACGCAGGCCTGGCTCAATGGGTCTTCTCCAGAATGTGAGGGTCTTCTTTATGTAGGGTGTGACACGTTCCACAATTTCATTGAAAAGCTCCTCTGTAAACCTGGTAAAATTCCGGTACTGTCCTGGATTTTCAGTTGCCAATTCTTTCATCAAGTTGTCATAGTATCCTTTCTCCTGTCTTCGTTGTAAGTAGAGCCAGACCCAGCAACTTCTTGGTGTTTCCTTTGCTTCTTGAGTTTTCTTAATTGCAACATGGCATCATAATAATCCAAAATGCATTTAACTAATTCAGGATCATGTAGGTTCTCAGGTATGAGGTTCAGCAAATCCATGTCCTCCATGTTCTTGCTCTGTCTGCGGCTGCAACGAGAATGATCGGTGACGAGTTCACCTGGCAATATATGGTGGCATCCAAGTTCACGACACAATTACAATGACGTTGCGTATGTCGACATGTGACTTCACTACATCGCAATTAAATCGCCATGCCTTTACGCACTGTCGCAACCGCCAAATTTGGACATGGCCTATCGCTGACATGCGCGTACGACTACGCATGTACGTGATCTCATCTCGACGTGTGCAATGCTGTCGCTATGGTTAACTGCATATGACACCATGGCGTCGTAATCAGCTGACATTTGTGTTTTTTTGCGGCCCAAGGACTGCGACTGATCGCCAAAACCAGCCATTACAACATGTGCGGTTTTGAATCGCCAATGTGTGAGTCAGGCATTACTTATCATACCAATTCCTGAGCAGTTTCTCTAAACAAGGTTCTTTTAAAGGCAGAAAACTCCAACAAATTTCACCCAACAAAATGATTTTGTAAAATGCAAATGCCCCAGTGATAGCTATTCTCAATATGAATGTCATGGTCAAGGTTACAAGGATATTACTTTTAGCGCCATTTGAAAGGGGATTCATTAGCAGAACATGCATGATAACACGAAGTTCCTATTTCACATAGTTCAAAAGCAATGGCCATGGTTAAAGCTGAGACCCACAAATTAGCCTCTTGGCAAAATCGCCCTCCCCCCCGCCAAATAACAAAACCAGGTAACGTTCACACTGACACACAGACAGGACGGAATAGACAGATGATCCCCACTTCATGTATAATTAGCTGCATTCATACCTTGTATACTGACGTGGTACCTCTAGAAATATCATGACAACGATGATTGCTCACGGAAGCTATCGGGCCACTATAAAATGTAAACCATTGTAAATAATAATGGCGACAACAGTTACGCTGTTATGAACATTGATAGCATATAAATTTCAACTTCATGTGAATATTAAAAAGTACTCTAATCCTAACAGATTAAGATGTTTAATAATCTACATCCTTATAGTTACTTCTCCGCTCCTCACACTTCTCCTTCAGATAAAAGATAATGGTAAAATGATACTCATATTTAGAAATGTGACTATACAGTATAGCATACGAAAGGACGAAACAAATGCCAGTTGATATGTAAACAACATTTGTTTGGACAAATAATCAGTTCTGATCATTATAAATTTAGTCAAGTCTTTAGGTGTTCTAGTAGCTTCAGTCAGTGATGCCAACTTTTCCAGAATATTCCTGAACAGGCACTAATCTGATGTACAGGTATAAATGCAGGTAGCAGTGGATACATACACTGCAATCTACCTTTGTAGCAAGTTTAAATGAAATCCCTTCAGCCGTGTAGGATCAGTAGCGATGAAAAGGCAGACGGATCGACAAACGGAGGGAAAACAATAATTCCCCGATTTTGTTGGTAAGGACTAATTGGTAAGATATATCAGTCGAGGAAGATACATATGAAATAATCACAGAAATACTTATCATTAAAACTCATGACGTCATCCCAATGGTCATGAATGCATCCGTTCAGGATATCGATTACACCAACGACAGGAGGGAAATTATGAGATAAGACCCCGTACTTAATTGAGTGTGTAAAAGCTTAACTAAAACATTGAAATGCTGAGTCTTCTACGTTTGATCCACACGAAAATTTCTATAATAATAATAATAATAATAATAATAATAATAATAATAATTATAATAATAATAATAATAACAATAATAATAATAATAAAAAGGGTGGCTGCATCATGCGATTTAATTTTATATCGAGTCTACTCCATTTTCCTTAAAGACTCAATATAAGATTAATTCGCGTGATGCAAAAATCCTTTTTATCAGGACATGCTTAGAGAGGGCTTTCTTTATAATAATAATAATAATAATAATAATAATAATAATAATAATAATAATAATAATAATAATATCACGGAAGAAGACCCTCTTTCAGGCAAACTTCATTGAACAGTATGGTCGTCTGGATGCCATTTAGCTTATATCGTAGTTTCTCAATACACGCTAAACAGCATCCAGACGGCCATACTACTCAATGAAATATAATAATAATAATAATAATAATAATAATAATAATAATAATAATAATAATAATAATATCTGATTACATAATTTCACTGATAATAAAGTTTCCTTCATTGGCATTTTCGAAACCTTTCTTTTCTTGCGAAATGCAATATCAGCATGAAGCAGACCTTAAATACCCAAAGACTGCAATTCACATATTCATAATAATTATGATTTTTATCTGGACTGTTAAGATGGTGCGCATATCCGTATGCAACACGCCAAAAACAAGAACTTACACGTGCGCACGCACACACATATATATATATATGTGTGTGTAATAATATTGACAAGTACATATATATATATATATATATATATATATATATATATATATATATATATATATATATATATATGTACTTGTATATATTACTTGTCACTCTCATATATGTGTGTGTGTGCGTGCTGCCATGTAAGTTCTTGTTTTTAATACCTGCTGATCCAGACAAAAAATCGTAATTATGCTCGAATATGTCTTTGAGCTGTTGGAGTGCTGCTTCGCTGTGATATTACGACCTAAACGAAGGTTTCAGCGCAGTGAAGAAAACCATTGCTCAGTGAAGTATGTGATCATGTGTCAGTGTGTGTGTGTGTGTGTGTGTGCGTATTGTGTCTGTGCATTGAGTAGTATGGCCGTCTGGATGCTGTTTGCGTGTATTGAGAAACTACGATATAAGCTAAGTAGCATTCAGACGACCATACTGTTCAATGAAGTTTGCCTGAAAGGTCTTCTTCCGTGATATTATTGTGTGTGTGTGTTATTATTATTATTATTATTATTATTATTATTATTATTATTATTAATATATATATATACATATACTGTATATATATATATATATATATATATAGGTAAGTGTGTCAAGTATTACTTGTCACGATTACCACATGTACATGGATTTGTAATAACTACAGTGATTGCTGAAGTCTATACCACTCTGACTGCTGGTTTACATAAACTCGCCGCAATTCATTGTACTTGGGTTCGAATTTCTCTACAGGAACTGGGGTTTCTTTATTTGGATTCAAGGCTTCTTAGTCATTGTGGGTAATAAATATATATATATATATATATATATATATATATATATATATATAATAAATATATATATATATATATATATATATATATACACACACACATATATAATATATATATATATATCATAGGTTTTACAAAACAATAGGAATATGGGTGTGAATGGGCTCCACCTTTCATTCTATGTTGGTGTTGGAATCAAGTCATACATTTTCAACTACCATTAAAACTCGACGAGCTTTGATCTGATTCTGTTAACCTACAGTTGCTGATGATTTTGAGCAATAAATTCCATCTTACGAAACCACCCATACTGAGAGACTCAGAGTACTTATCTGTCATTACGAGAGATCTGCCCTTCTAACTAATCAGGATATAATGGCGTGGATTGATCGATAATACCCATCCATTGGTAAATAAGGATAATATCTCTCCCTCCCTCTCTTGTTAAGTAAAGTTTCGCTTTCATTACTCCGGCCTCTTCCGACTCTGTACAAACCCCTACATCACATCCACCTCTCCCTCTCGCCGAAGAAAAAAGTTGACTTTCATTACTCGGACAGGGTAAAACTTCGCCTTCAGTCCGCATCTCACGCCTTCACTTTATTCCCCTCGTTTCTCCTCACCGAGTGTCGGCGTAAGAGACTGCCTTCTTTAGACCGTTTTTCCTTTGGAGGGTCTTTTCTCTTCATCATTTGTCCCTTGTTCAAGATGTGAGTCTCTCTTTCCCTCTTTCTCTGTGTCCATAAAAAGTGTGTCAAAAATTTTTTAATTATGCCTCTCTCTCTCCCCCATTTTATACTCCAGCTATGAACTATTTAGTATTAGCCAATCTCATTTTTCTATTTCTCTTCTTTTTATTCTTTCTCTCTCACTGTGGGCGGACTAAAACCTTCCATCATCCACTCGTTCCTCCTCCTCTCTCTGTCTCTCTCTCTCTCTCTAACACATTACCCTTTTTCGATTCCTAATTCCAACGTCCTCCTTCTCCTCCTCACCCCCAGTCCCTTCCAGCATCTTGTCCTCTATTCCTTCCACACCCTCCTCTCCTCCTCCTCCTCCTCCGCCCCTCCCTCAGCCTCTAGCCTCATCCCCAGAGGCCCCATCTCTGTCAGGCCCCTGTCCGGGACGCACTAATAGCCCGGGATCCAATCGCCTCAATCTAATTGTCACGTCTGATGTGTGCTGGAGTGGTGGCTCCAAGGAAATGAGCGGTTCTCGGCCCGTTTGCTTTTCATTTGGCTTCTCTCTCTCTCTCTCTCTCTCTCTCTCTTCTCTTTTAAGTGTTTTTTTTTGTAACGGCGATGTATGTTTAAAATCAATTAATCTATCTCACTCTCCACTCTTCGGCTTCCTCCCGAGAGAGAAAGAGAGAAAGATGTGGTTTTTGGATGTACGAGAGAGAGAGAGAGAGAGAGAGAGAGAGAGAAGAGGAAAAGACTTTATTTGCCGAGGTCGTGTGGTTTTTAAGAGTGAAGACAGGGGACTCCATTAACTAAATGTATTCAGCGAAAAAGCGTTGATAAATCACATCTGTTTGACTGGCGACCGCAGGCAGCGATGAGCGGGTGATCTAATCATCATTCGCTTCCTCCTCTTGCTATTTTCTTCATCAATCCCTTCTTTTAATTATCCTCGCTTGATGACTATCGTCGCTGTCGTTTATCATAAGCGCTCCCGGTCTGTCTGTCTGTCTGTTAGCCTTCTTCCAGTTCCTGTTCTTTTTAATGATAGTGGTAAGATATCTTTCCATGTATAACTACGTATTTGTAGGTTAATGCTAAAAGAAAAACTGATGGTATATTTCTCTCCGTGTCTCTCGCTCTCTCGCTGAAGAACCTCAGGGTCGTTAAGGGACATGTCTCATGGCCGCTTGTCCTCCTGTTTCGCTCGGGCGTGATTAATGAGCGGTGACTTGACAAAGGTTCGGCGGTAAAGAGAGAGAGAGAGAGAGAGAGAGAGAGAGAGAGAGAGAGAGAGAGAGAGATTTGCTGTGTTATGAAGAGCGTGGTAGCAATAGCAACGTATGAAGGGGGCTGGGGGGATCTGGGAGATACTGAAAGGATTGGGATGGAAGGGGGGGGGGAAGACGGGAAAGGTAGGACAGGAGAAAAAAGGTTCTTTGAGCGACAGATTGCCTTTCAGGAATAAATTGAGGGAAATCAAAGCATTCACTATCTCTCTCTCTCTCTCTCTCTCTCTCTCCTCTCAGCTAATGGCTGCATGTGTTATACAAACTATCGATGTTCGCAAACATTAAAACAAGATTAATTCTAAGTCAGCTATAATGGAAATGGGACAAGGATGTAGTAGTAGTAGTAGTAGTAGTAGTAGTAGTAGTAGTAGTCGTAACAGTATTAATAGTAGTAGTAGTAGTAGTAGAAAAGAGAAGAACATTAACAGGCGAGGGAGATCGATCGTTGCAGTAGAAGAGGGGAGAGAGATGATGATGATGATGGAGAGAGAGAGAGAGAGAGAGAGAGAGAGAGAGAGAGATAAGGAAGATAAAGGGGCTGTGAAGTAAGGAAGGAATGGGGAGAGCGAGAGAGAGAGATATGTATATAAGGAAGATAAAGGGGCTGTGAAGTAAGGAAGGAAGAAAGGAAGGAGAGAGAGAGAGAGAGAGAGAGAGAGAGAGAGAGAGAGAGAGAGAGAGAGAGAGAGAGAGAGAGAGAGAGAGAGAGAGATATCCTGGCTCATCTTTCTGCATCTCTGTAGTGCTGACATGAGAGAGAGAGAGAGAGAGAGAGAGTAGCGCGTAGAACCGCTAACAGCAGCAAAGGCAGCAGCATCAGCAGCGCAGGGACCAAATCAAAGGGGGGTCCCACGGAGGAAGAAGAGAAAGAAAATGAGAAAGAGAAAGATATAGGGAGGAGAGGAGATGGAACTGGGGGGGGGGGTTAAGGGGGATGAGAGGGGGGTGTACCACCCCGAGAGAGAGAGAGAGAGAGAGAGAGAGAGAACCATAGTCGAGCCACAGTGATCACAGAGTGTCGTCGGTAGCAGCCTCCAGTAGCCCTGCTCAGGTCGCGCGGGAGAGAGGAGAGTCTTTTGGTGACTAAAGCTCTCTTTTCTTTCTCTCCCTCTCTTTCCCTCTCTCTCTCTCTCTCTCACACACACTCACTCCCCATCTCGTCCTAACAATCACGCCGTCGCTGTAGCAGTCGTACCGTGGCACTCGTTGAGGTAGCACGCGACCGAGGCCCTCCGCCGGGGAGAGCGTGTGGTCGGTCCGTCTCGCCTCTCTTTCTCTCTCTCTTTTTACCTGTAATCGCGGTGCGCGCTTCGGTGCCTCATCTCACCTGTGAATTGGCGACGATTCCGCCGTCGCAAGATATGTTCGCCTTCATCGCCGACTGCAATCACCAAAATGCAACATTGCTAAAGTGGTTTGTTTCAGCGCGTTTGAGGATTTAAGTGCGTGTGTTTTCCGTCTCAAGCGAAAGAAAAAAAACTCTCGTAAGCAAAACATTCCGGAACAATGGAATTATTAGGAAAACTGTGACCGAAGTTAAAAAAAAATATTACATACCTGGAAGGACTGAAGTTAGCAGTGTTGAGGGATTAAGGCGAAAACTGTGCTTGAGCGAGTGGCGATTGCGTTGCACGAGGATTACAAACCAATGTGATTAACTTGAACAAAATTCCATAACAACAGAACGAACTGATAAAAGGGGGAAAATAACAGATAACAATAATATCACAAAGCTAACCAGAAGCCACAAAGACAGAGACAGAGCAGAGCACGCACGAAGGCCGACGGGAATCAACGTGTGTTTATGTTTTAAGTGACCAACTGTTGAGCGGAGCCACGACAACTTGGACTGGACTTTTTAAAGAGCAACGGAAGACTCCAGTTTATTTCTCTGCCAGTCTTTTTGTCTTCTTTCCCTCTCTATTTTCCCTTCTCTCTCGATCTCCTTTTCACTTTTAAGCTATCAGACGGAACTCTCGTAAGGCAGGTAGGTCAGAAGTTAATTGCTGTAGAATCAATGTGCATGTCGTTTTAGAGCGTAAGGCGAACAGCTTCAATGAGAACATTTTCAAAAAATGAAAATTGAAGCCTAAAATTATCCACTTTTTTATTCAAGTAAGAAAATCAAGTGATTACGTAAGAAGATTAAAAAATCAAATATAAAATTTATAATTTGCAAATTTTCTTTACATCTCAAATTTTGGGAGAGAATATTTAAACATTTCACCACGTCCAAATCAACCACAATGGCGTTTAATTCATGACAATTATACAATTACGATCGACTTGTGGTTACATCCCTGTTCCTTAACGGCATACAAAAAGGTATAATAAGCAAAAAAAAATAAATACATAAATAAATACATACATAAACAAATAAATAAATAAAAAGTTAAAAACACTAAAATACACTGTATCGAAATAAGCATTAGTCAACACTTTTTTTTTTTAATTGCGACGCCGAGTGAGTCTTCATGCAGTCAGTATATTAATAAACCGAACATATGATTAACATTTCAAGCGATCACATCAACGTGGTCTGTTCAGCTCGGACAGACTGGGCGTTTAAAAATATCATGACGAAACCTCTAGTGCAAAGCGGTAACGATGTTGACATGAAAAATAATTAAAATAATGATGCAACACAATGAAATAATAATCAGCACTTAGATGATCATGTGGAGCAAGAACATCGAGGCGACGAAAGCATCAAAAAGGACCTTAACAATGAAGAATGCCAAGATTATCTTAGTTTTTAGTAAAAACCGTAATAAGCAGAATTTACGTATTCCATCGTGATTGATAAATCAACTGGAAATGCAACAGGAACCCAGTCATTCCAATGAATGGAAATAAAGAAGAAATGCCTCTAAATAGCAAAACAAGAAAAGAAAAGAATATCTCGGGTAAGCATAATTACTTCGTATGATACTAATTAAAAACAATGTGCTTCCCTACGCGTTGCGGCAACTTGGCGATAAAATTCACTTCTGTGTACCAAGTGGACTGAAACTTGGTAAAAGTGTATGACATTGGTGCCAAATTATTTCTAATTGTTCAGCAAAAGTTAAGATTTTAATTTTTCATGTTAATAAAACGGAACAAACTACGAAATTAGTTCTCAACTCTTCGGCGTCAAGGGAGTCACGCAACTACATAACACGTACATATTTACGGATAAAGTAAAAAATTTCATTCAAGCACAGTTTGCTAAGTAAATAACCTAATAAATTTTTATAAAATGACCTTAAACTTGCAAGCAAAAAGCGGGACGCGTTGGGGACACTCCTCAATGTTATGTAGACATGAATGAAAGCACAGAGAGAAAGAGTGAGAGAATGGCGAGAGGCGATACAAGAAGAACAGAGAAAGGAGACGTGAGTGCGTGTATATACATACATACATACATACATACATATATATACTTATATATATATACAGTATATATATATATATATTATACATACACACATATATGTAATATATATACGCATGTATATATGTATAACGAAGAGAGAGAGAGAGAGAGAGAGAGAGAGAGAGAGAGAGAGAGAGAGAGAGTTAATGGCCTAAATTGAAAATCAGAGTGGAAAGGTGGGCCATTAGAGAAAAATTAGCACGCGAAATCTGCCTAGCCAGATTCCGTCTCTCACTCGGCGAATTACTGACATCTAGCTTTCAGGGTATCACGTTTTCTATTACCTTATTGGCTGAATCAAGGAGATTACACGGATAATAATAATAATAATAATAATAATAATAATAATAATAATAATAATAATAATAATTCTAAACCTTTGATTAAATTTATTCACATGCCTATTATTGTACGCCCTTTCTTCATTATTGAAATATCTGGGCGACTGCGGACAATAATAATAATAATAATAATAATAATAATAATAATAATAATAATAATATTATTATTATTATTAAGGACAACTGTATGATGCTCAAATACTTCGATTATAAACATTAACGATGATAATGATGATTATCAAAATGACGTCTTTACATATGCAGAACGTTACAGACGATGACGATGAAGATAAATAGAAAAAAATGGTGATAGCAAAACGAGCCCCATCTACCTGACTAATGAAACATCGGGTCAGATTTCTCGTTATCAGTTCAAGTAGACCAGATATTTAAGATAATTAATTAGTGAATTCACATGGTAACGCGTGAAGTCTCTCCTAACGTTCTATGATTACCGTCACGTTATCTGCAGGAATGGCACCGAATCATTATGTTCATTATTATGAATGTGCATTCAGAATGTCCAAGTTTACCGACTCCCAAATGTATCGCTTTAAACATAATTACTTTGTTATCGCGGAATATTAACAAACACCGAAAGGCGGGCTTCATTTTTTATACAAACGCACACAATCTCACTCGTGTGTGTATTATTAAAAACACACACACACAAACATGTATAAATAACATGTATATATATATATGTATATATATATATATATATATATATATATATATATATATATATATATATGTATATATATATTATATGTATATTATATATATTTATATATCTATATATATATATATATATATATGTATATATATATATATATATATATATATATGTCTGTATGTATGTAAAAATTTACATTAGATAAACTTATCTTATCAAATTCCTTTCCAATTTTTCTATCGTTCTATCGTTTTCTGTAGTTTTCTATCTTTTGGATTGCTCCAACTTTTGCCACAAGGAAATTGCAATTTTCTACCAGATAATATTAAAGTCCCTTTTGTGTACATATCAAGCTATATATATTAACCCACAATTAACAAAAGCATGTATCTCTCCGCATCATCTTCATCGAGAAATATTAACAGTTCTTAAAATGTTACTGATTTTTCATAAATCCATACTCTGTATTTGTATTAAACACAAGATGGGACTGAAATATCTAATCTATTTATCAGCCATATTTATCAGCGAAAGAAAATCAGTTGTTCATTCATATTAGCCTGTAATGATGAGTGATTAACTGAGGTGACAAAAATACAATTTAACATTAGCTAATGCTAAATAACTAAATAACTGACGTCCATAACAGTATAATTAAAAACGGTTAATGTTACAAATATCGTTGACCGACGATAACTATTGTCCCTAGCCGTATCCGTAAGTTACTTATTAAAATTATCAGCGACTTACATTACCTAATCCGCCAGTA
Organism: Macrobrachium rosenbergii; assembly: GCF_040412425.1. Taxonomy (NCBI): domain Eukaryota; kingdom Metazoa; phylum Arthropoda; class Malacostraca; order Decapoda; family Palaemonidae; genus Macrobrachium; species Macrobrachium rosenbergii. The sequence goes on along the minus strand of NC_089793.1, from coordinate 43,259,089 downwards.
GGCATTCTTAACAACTTTAACTAAAACCATTATACAGATATCGTTAGCTGACCATAATTAATGTTTTTAACCGATATCCATAACTGCTTTTTAATAAATTGGTTAATTTTGTAATTCCTCATTAACTAATCATAACTAAAATAGGATAAATCCGTATAAAACAACGAATGATATATCATTAATCGGACTTCATATCTTCGTAACAAAAAATAAGTGAATTATGCAAATACCAATAAAACGACGAAGGCTACTTTTTTTAATGACCGGCATTAATAACTCCCTCATTAACAAAACCTCATTTCTACAAATTTCATTAACAATTTGTTGATGAAGTCATTAAACGGCATCCATAACTTCCTGACGCATTATTAACAAACGAAAGCAGATCTCAACCCGTAAAAATAAATGATGCACCGAAAGTAATTAACCGTAAAAAACGACGTTAACCAATTTTATTAACTATAATACTATTCTATGTACTTCTTACAGCTAGAGTTAATTACAGATTCCAATTTTAGCCAATAACATAACTTGACAAGAGCTATATAATCTTTAGACACGGTATCGGAATAAAGTGTACAATAAATTTCTTGGAAATTTAGGCACATAAATGACTAGCAAAAATATTTTGAGGGCAAAATCATATTAGGCTCTGTCCTTATCCACCAATCTTTATACATACATACATAAATACATACATACATATACACGCACACACATATATGTATATGTATATACATACATACATACATATATATATATATACATACATATATATATATATACATACATATATATATATATATATATATATATATATATATATATATAGTATATATATATATATATAATCATACATATACACGAGCGGCAGAAATAAAAAACAGTTCAATTTAGCGGTAAAATTTATGCAAATACATAACAATACATAAATGAGTTTGCCTGCATTTCTCTCTCTCTCTCTCTCTCTCTCTCTCTCTCTCCATGCAACGTTATATCTGACAATAGCAAAAATAGGTCGTCATTAAGCGGTAAAATTAACAGAGCTCTCTTAATTAACAATTGCACGAGGGTAAATACAGGTAAATCTCTTTCCATTGCCCAAAAATACTACTCAAAATCTGCTGCACTAAAGGATCCTGGATATATATGGGCCCTTCCATTGCAGATTTGCTCTAATAGATAACACCCGATTAAAGGAACTGCTATCGAATTTAACACTTGAGAAAATATGAGACTAAAATCACACAAGGTTCTAAGCTTAATGAACATAATCTCCCGCTATATGGATTCCAGAATTCTACTAAGATTTAATATCCCAGAAATGCTTATACGCTTCATCGAACTACATATATATACACACAAACACACACACACACACACACATATATATATATATATATATATATATATATATATATATATATATATATATATATATATATATATATATAAATAAATATGCTTAAAATTATAACTTTAATTCAAATTCTTCTTTATTTTAATTCTACTGGCCCCTTTCAGCATTGCAATTGTTGTTATTACAAAACAGTTGCCGTACTAATAACTTCCTTAACAATTATTCATTCATTCATGTAAATAAATGTACCAATGATATATGGAGGCTAATGAATATATAACAATAACTGACCTCCCCGACAAGAGAGAGAGTTTGAGAGAGAGCAAAATCACTGCTCCATTTAGGGCAAACATTTCTCCTCCAAGAGAAAACTCAAAAGTAATAACAAATGGCTGCTCATAAAATCCTTGAGTTCATTTCCAGAGAAGGGAAAGAAAAGGGTCTTTATCAGGGCTGGAAAAATGGTGATGTTCATGCTGCATTTCTTCCACTCTTAATGAAGAAAGTTTAACGCATACACATACGATATGTATGAGTGCATGCAAGCCTGTAGTCACCACTCATGCATGCAAGCACAAAAAGCTCGAGCACACACTTTACACACACACATATACAGTATATATATATATATATATATATATATATACTATATACATATATATACATATATATATATGTATATATATATATATATATATATATATATATATATATATATATATATATATATATATATATATATACTCACATTAGAGTACGCTGCAATGTACAACGTCATACACATATGCGTATCGAACTGAACTGTACAAATATAATATTACATCGTACAAACATGTGGTCATAAACGTATTTTCAGGCATATACACACACATTATGAATGTATAACATCACTGGCAACTTTACCTGAGCACAAAAGACTAACGTCAAACTGATGCTCCATAACAGCCCTTCAGCGACCTCCTATCCTCCTGAAATAATATTAATCAAATAAATATTTTTCCTTAATTAAGACACTCAGCGCAGTACAATTGCAATAATCTTATTTGCAAATAATAAGCAGCTTTAATTTTTCCTTTATGTTTCATCTAAGGCGTGTGTCGAACGTTTCACCTGGGAATTGTTCTATTGTCAGAATACAATAACAACAATAATAATAATAATAATAATAATAATAATAATATTATTATTATTATTATTATTATTGTTTTTGTTGTTGTTAATAACAGTAATAATAATAATAATAATATAATTATTATTATTATCATTGTTATTATTATTAAAAAGTACTCATAGTAGCATGAGTCTTCAAATGGAGAAACAAACCCACAGTTATGTAAATGTGTATATATATTTAAAGATAGCTTTGTATAGATAGCTTTTGGGGATCTGTACAGATCTATCTTTAAATATATATAATTTAAATAACTGTGGTTTGTTCTCCACATTATATTATTATTATTATTATTATTATTATTATTATTATGTGTATTATTGTTATTATTATTATTATTATTATTATTATTATTATTATTATTATTATTATTACCTCATCAAAAATTTTGTTTTAGCTATCCAGAATTTGTTTAGATCAGCTATTGTCATAATCATAGGTATCAATCAGATCCACGTAATTATGTGAAATACAGTTTTAAAGGACAGTGTATTGTTATTCCCACAAATTATCAATCAAGACTCGAAGTAGACCGGTAAAATAAAATAAAAGCCGATAATATAAGTATATGAATATTCTCTGTACTTTACTGTGCAGTTTTAAACAATCCCCTAATGTATTCTGAACCACAGATACCAATACTGTAAAAGAATTCTACAGTATGCTACAGAATTCTTTGCTAAATGGGATAAAAAGCCTACAGATGACGTCCTTAAAGACAGGGAAGTGCTGTAAGCAGCCACCTTGACGCTCTGAGTATAATAACACTTTGCTGCTGTGAATATTTAATACAGTTTCTTGGACAAATAATATTTACTATTGTCGTGAGCAATCCCTTTAGAGCTGCAAACAGTTACTGTGTCACTGGGAAGCATTACACTGACCAGTAGTGAAATGATAAGTCATTTTTGTGCTAAAACTATCACCACTGAGCTATGAACATTCACAACTCCGCTGCCAATATTCCCTATAAGGAGCTGAAATCACAATAAAATAGAAATAAAGTTAAAAGGCATCGTTTTGCCAACTTCTATTTTTTTCCGTAGAACAGGATGCTGTGCAACTGTTATTTCATCCCGTGAAAGTTTCCGGCGGGAAAAGAATGCAGAAAAGATCTTGTGTGAAGGAATCAAAACGATCAGTAGCAGATGGGACGGACAAGAAAAAACGAAAAGTAGATAAAAAAAAAGATTCAAAGTAGAGGAGAAATATTAAGCTGGCAATAGAATCTGCATGCGATAACCATATTAACGACTGATAACATGAGGGATTAAAAACAGAGAAAATGTATATAATGTCTATTAACTGAAATGAAGAGAAAGTAGCACAAGAAAGCGGTGCACGGACATCCGAAACCACAATTAGCGAAGATATCAAAGCAGTGACGATATCTACTCGATTTCTTGGGGAACAAAAAAATAAAGGACAAACGGATAATATTTATAGTAATATACTGATGAAATTACAATTAAGAAACATAATAAAAAAGCTGACAAAAGCAAACACCAAATGAGAATTAAGGAATATATTCTATTTATTTATTTTGCCTGCATTACCCTGGCCCAAAAATTGTGCACATCCTTAAGCATGCCAAAAAAATAAATGGAAACCACGATGAGGTCTTGCAAAATATCATCCCAACCGTTAAACGCTGAACATAAGTTTGTCTCAGAAATTTGGAAGTCAGCCCACATACAAAATCGAAAATAGACCTTCATAAAAACGGTAATTTGTGGTGTCTCTGTAAGAAGGGAGCCCGTCCCATAATGGAGCAAGAATATTAGCACCAGTTATTTATTCTTTAGAATGAACGCCAAGGACCTGTTCCGAGGACTTTCAAAGGAACAAAACGCTCCCACACTTTCATCCGCCAGGGGTTGATTCCTGCTGAGAGGCAAGCGTAAGTTTCCTGTACATGGTTTAGATGTAACAACTTTTTCGGACAACTCTCCTCTTCCCACCTGACAGTGTTGGTGGAGCGTTTTCTCTCTCTGTATATAGACTGTACACAAACACCTTCCCTGCTTAGAAAGGATAGCGCTTGAAGACGTTAATCTTCCGGTTATGAGCAAGTCTCTTAAGATGAGGTTATTAACCCCAAACATTTTTAACCCTGGTTTCAACCCCTACGGTTGTCTAACTGCCGGGTGTCTATTAAACGATCGAGTCAAAAGAGGCACAGTGAATTTTTAACGGACTTTGTCCATCCGTTCGTTCCCGATCAGGAATCGAACCTGGCACCTCTCGCTTGAAGTTAGGAACGCTGCAGCGTTGGTGTGCGGCTGTGCAACACCGCCCCATCCCCCTCTTTCTTTGTCTCAATCACAGATAGACATGCGTACTAGCGTGCACCATAATCATAACTCTTGAGGGGGCACTCATGCCCGGCATACTCAAACGACTAGAGCAAATACCCATTATCATTTATACGGTTAACCGAGTTGTGTTTTCGCTTCCCGGAACTGTAGACGTAAACGAGAGAGAGAGAGAGAGAGAGAGAGAGAGAGAGAGAGAGAGAGAGAGAGAATATCTAATATATGAGAGAGGCGATGGCTTTTTTGTTCATGAATGATCACAATCTTAAAAATCATGCCTGAATGATCATTAATTTACGAACCTATCAAACTAACGTGAATAAAATGACCTATAGGAAAAACAGTTAAGAATGATAAGTATAGCTGAATGCAGATGAAACTGATATTGAATAATTAGCCGATAATACAACAAATAAGCAAGCAAAAGCATCCAATCACAAGAGGGAAGTGGGCTTAAGATTGAAATCAAACAATTAATTCCAACCAACGACTACAATCAGTCATGGTTCACAGCAGCTATCTTTCTAACATTATGTACGTATATATATATATGTGTACGCTTATAATGCTAACTGTAATTTTATAAATTCAAGATACTAATTACAAGTAATTACCATCACGTAATTTTTCCTAGTGTAAACTGGGCGAAAACGCCTGTTTACGCAATTCAGTTAGAAGGGTCTTTTAGCGCTGGTGACTGTGAGCGTCAATCATCGGAAAGTGTCTCTCAATTATCTACATGCATAATTATAATTCAAAACACACATTTGGGAAATAATATATAGATTTCTAACATTTATTAAGGCGATATCATGTCCCCTAGACTAAAAGAAATTCATGCATCGTATGACTATTTAATAAAGAAATTTATACATTCTGAGTTACTTAATACCCTGATTCATACATTCCATAAACTATGCAATTCATAAACTATGCAATAGCGAGGTACATACATCCCATAAACTATTAGACAGCGAAGGTCCTACATCCCGTATATTATTTAGTAATGTTGTTCACTCATTCCACCACCTGTTTAATAAAGAAATTCACACATCCAATAACACATTTAATAATGCAGTTCATACATGCCATACCATAGCCTTTATAATACAGAAAGTTCACGCACCCAGTAACCTATTTATTGGCGAAATCCATTTCATATATTCCATAACCTACTTAAGAATGAAGTTCGTACATTCCGAAGATATTTCAAAGTACGCCGGCTAAAATAAAAAGGTATATATTTCTCAGGCTTCAGTGCTTGAATCTTCCTTACGTCACTGGGGGCCTCTGATCAAAATAAAGAAAAGGAAGAAAATATGAGGAGCCAGATTAGGATGGTTCAGGAAAACAGGATGATGTCGCTCAATAATAACCAGCAACGTGACTTAAATCCAAGTATGTTTCTGTTGTCGTCAGACAAAGGTGTTGGTTTTTATCTTAGTTTTCTCTTATTCTTGTGTATCCGTGAAAAACTCCGGACGGAGAACAGTCTTGTTACGAAATCATACACTGGTTTACACTTATCATTACGTTCCTTTCTAAGCAAGGCGTCTCCTGCCTTCAGGCATTAGGAATTAAAAGGCGCAAATTGAACACCACAACAGAAGTCGTTGCCGTTATTTGCCGTCTTTACCGTCATCTGTAACATTTTCAACATCATTAGATTTACAGCTATTATTTCTATTATAACATATGAATTATAATGATTACAACAGTTCCACTAGCGAAACTAATTTTACAGCAACAACAGAAATAATGATAACAATAACACCACTGCAATCTCAGTAAATGACATAATATTCAAACTAAGCACACATTCATATGAAACACACCCAAAAGACCATTGATTCGTTAAGTGAGCTTTCACCGAGTAGGAGCTCCATGCATAACAAGAGAGAGAGAGAGAGAGAGAGAGAGAGAGAGAGAGAGAGAGAGAGAGAGAATCGAATCCAAAGTTAACAGACGTATAACATAAAAACAAGAGGAAAGCATAAATACCTCAAAGAGAGGATGCAATTAGATAAATTCCTCACGGAAGTCTTAGCGACACCTAAGGAATTTGGAGCCTCTCCTCTTTGTTGACTTTAGTAGACGAACATCATTCCTTCTATTCAGTGATTTTACTGTTTTCGTAGATCACGCTTATTATATGGCAGCACGGGCCCTTACTTAGTGGCGGCCCTTGTTCAAGTCCCATGAGGCTGACTCTTGCCGAAATAAGAATGAGCGTTTGATTTTTTTTTTCTGTAAAACTGATTACAAGTAAACAGCTGCGATTTGCTTTGAAAATTGTTACAATGAATTTTATTTTAAAGTGTTATTACTTAAAGTATTATTACAGGTACTGCTACCGCTGCAGCGTTGCTGTTGCTAATAATAATAATAATAATAATAATAATAATAATAATAATAATAATAATAATAATAATAATAATAATAATACCGATTGCTGAATGGATTTACTGTTATCCAAAAATGGCTGTATACATTTTCCTTAAATAGCTTTCTCAAGTCCTATTCTGTCAGCTCATATTTCACTCCTGTTCTCAGAATATTTTCATGAACCAACAACATAAATTACCGCTCCGATGCGTAGTGTTTTTAGTCGTCTTTCACCTCCTGCTTCCTCTAAGCGCTCACAGAGTAGTCTAGCGAATAATCCTGTAGTTAAACTTTATGAGAATGTCCCGTAGACTTTCACCGCCATATTTGAAAGTTTTTCTTTATTGTTACTATAATAATAATAATAATAATAATAATAATAATAATAATAATAATAATATTATTATTATTATTATTATTATTATTATTATTATTATTATTATTATTATACTGTAAGATATTAAAAACTTTTTTAAAGGATTCAATCATCTAATAAAAATTAACCTTTTACTAAGGACTTATATCATTTAGTAAGGATGAATTATTTTACTTAAATCCGTGTCAGATGTACAAAGCCAAGTAGTACGACAAATATTTACCATATGGCCCTTTTCTTTTTTTTTTTTTTTTACAAAAGATGAAACGTACTATTAATATAAAATTATGAAGAGAATAAAAAAAAGTTGAATTATTACATTATTCACAATAGATTGGTCATAAGATTCTCCTCCCTTATTCAAGTACAACAGGAAAAACATAACTCTGTACTCTCACGCTACAAAATATGTAAAACAATCTACAAAAATCTCAATAAAAATGTGCAAAACAAAGCAGGTATTTGTCATTTAAAATCTATTAGCCCGAAATAATCAGGGCAACGCACTTTCCGCCCTTGTTGCTCTCAACCAGGAGCTGCATATTATGATGGTCAATTATGATGATGTTGCCTAGCTCACGCAATAAAATACTGCAGTCCCGTATACCTCCCCACACACGCCTCGCCCATAAAGGAAACAAGTACGAAACAATACTGCTGGTATATATATATATATAATTATAAATATATATATATATATATATATATATATATATATATATATATATATATATATATATACTGTATATATATGTATATATATATATATATATATACAGTATATATATATATATATATATATATATATATATATATATATATATGTATATCTCTGTCTATCTATATACGTATATGTATATATATATATAATATATATTAATGTGGAGTGAAATATTCCTTCCCTTCGCAAAATAACAAATATAACTTTACTGTTCATGATGTACACGCAAACATAATCATTAAACGTAAATATTTATATCTATAAATATACATATAAATATATAAATATAAATATTCATAAATATATATTACATATAGCCTATCTGTAGAGATACTCCAACCATAACATACATTACATATGTGTTGGAAAATATATACACACACACATAGTATATGGAGAGATTGATAAATATAGATATCGAGTGACTGTAAATGTTCGTATTAGCTTTATAAACCACCACAGTATAATATAAATGGTTAAAAATCCCGTCCATTAGCACGGGATCTAAGTCGAACTATGAACACAATCATCCGCCTCACCCCATAATCTGTCCCCTTCACAATCGGTTTGGGAAGAGAGGAGGAATTACAATGACACTGGAGCCCGCAAGCGATGTATAAATTGTATAAATAAATTACCCTACAGCGCATCAAACGCAATAATTGCAGTGTGCGAGTAAGCGCGGTCTGAGCCTGAAGTGGCCCTTTTCATATCACGGAACTAGGCCTATTTAATCCTGCTGAATAATGTCTGCTCCATAACCTAACTAACTTGACTTCATAACCTCAAGTAAGTTTATTAGCATGAAATAATTTATGTTTAACTGACAGTTATTGGCGCTTTTTCATAATCTGACGTCACCTCTTTTTCCATCGCTCATTACACAACCGGGAATCAACTTAATTTTCCAACCCATAATTAGCTCCTAAAACTATTTTATTACTTTCTTAGCCTGAAATTAGCTCAATTTCATTAATCCATTTGAGAAGCCTGTATCATTTCCATTTTGAGCTCAGAATTGAGTCATTTTCACAAGCCAGAATGAAATAAATTTTACAACCCGGTACAAGGTACATTTCATATTTCTGAATTCGCTCAAATTCTAAATCAGAATTAGGTCCACTTCGTAGGGCACACGATAACCTCCTTTTCATAACCAGGTAATAACTCAATATCACAACCGAGAATCATCTCCATTTCATAACCTGGAGTGAACCCTATTTAACAACCCGGAATTAGCGGCCTCGGCATCAATCAACATAAACAAACTGAGCGTCGACCTCCGAATGACCATATTAAACGTGAACATTGCATTCACTGGTCCATGTGGATTACACGGGATTTTCTCTTCATTACGGCAACCCCCATCGTCACCCCCCAACAAAAAAAAAAAAAAAAAAAACGCACACACACAAAATCAGAGATCATCGCGTCCAAACACACTCCGAATCAGATAAATTGTTTGTGATCATTTCGGAAGCCGATTTTTGACCGACTGTGACGACAGGGCTCATGAACTTTTGCGCTTGGAGAGGAACGGGGAGGAAAGACGCTGTGTTAATTGTTTTCGAATATATAGTGATAGCGATTGTAATAACCAATAACGAAATTAATAATATTCGTAGAAAGATACAATATTTATAACTGAATTATCAATGGTAGCAGTAGCGAAATCAACGGAAATAAGCAATTATAATAGTTGTAGAGACATCACTCATATTAATAGTTGTGGTGACAGCAGCTGAGGCAATAATAATAATAATAACGGAAGCAGTGGTAACCATGACCGATGGTACTGCATCCCGTGAGAAACATTATGATTTCGTAATCTAGTCTGACAAATTATCATGATAAGACCCCGCTAAGAGCGCTAAGACCCTCTGCTGTGATTAAAAATACTCCCTATCTAAGCACTGTGACAGCGCAGACTTTATCTCTGTGATTGTTAAAAGGACCAATTTTACAGCTAAATGAAGAATATGGACTGATATATCAATAGCTATCGATTCATATAATGATCATATATATATGTATTCAGTACATAAGTATCCCGTAGAGTTTAGGTTGAAGGGACCTGGAGGAGAGTCATATATCTTCCAATAACTTCTCTAGTAACTTTTCTAAACAGCAATAATACAGAATTTATGACTATCATTGCTGAAACACTACTTTCACTCATCGATGCACAATCGAGCTGTCTCACAAACGGCGGTCGGGCGAGACCAACAAGGATTATGATTCAACACCTGGTCCCTCCTTGCGGACATCCGCGCGCCTCTACCACTGCGAGTCTCGTGATCTCGAATCATTAAACAGAGCAGATTCGACTCCAATCTTCGCTCGAATGAAACCGCCCCTACTTTAGGAGAAAAGTAAACGGCACCGCTCCCTATTTAAGGGTAGAAAATACGAATTATTATCTCATTAGTATGGGCGAAGGAAGGCCGTGTTTATCTCATCACGGAGAATAAAGGAGGCATATAGTTCGCCTCATGCCGACCCGTAATTATAATGACCGCCAGAACGTAACTCTTAGCTACGGAAGAATGACGGATGAGATAGAAAAAAATGAAGAGTCCTCTTTGCCTACGCACTACGGTCTAAGTGTAAATTAAAAATGGAAAAAGCTCGGGTAAAAGGGACAGAGGAACGTAGGTGGAAAGGAAAAAAAGGGCTTGCGTGGGAAGGAAAGGAAAAGAGGGTTGGAAGGGGAAAACAGGAACTGGGTGACTGGAAAAACTAAAAGAAAGGTCGAATTTATGAATGGGAAGGAGTAAAGAAGAGTAGCGGGTCAGTGAGAGCAAGGAACAAAAATTGGTAAAATCTGAGGCTGCACAACAAACGAGAATGTGAGGGATGTCGGTAAAAGAAAGAAAGTCGATAGATGAGGAGTAGAAAATATTCTGATGCCTGATGAGGGGAGGAAAGACCTGGTAAAAGAGGTTTATCTAAAATGACTAAATCTTCCAATCCGCTAGCGGTGTAGTCTACATAAAAGAAAAAAAAGGAAAAGTATTGAAGGGTACATGGAAAAATCGCGCAGGAAATATAAACCGAAAGAGAGAAAGGAGTTTGACAGAAGTAAAAAGTTCTGAAGGGAGAGACAAACTGGAGTAGGAGTTATTAGAATAAGGAGAGCGCACAGTGTATCGAAACACATTTCTTAAGAGCTCTTAATCACCAGCGTCGTGGTTTTGAGGTCCCGGTAATTAACATTCCGAGATCATTTTTTAAAAGATACGATTGACGGTCGCTTCATGATTCACATAATTCGGTTACTGACTCGTGTCCGCTTATATCCGATCATATTCACTATTTTAGTAAGATACTAACACTGTTACGCAAAGCTAGTACTTTTTCTTTCTCCTCTCTCCTTGTGTAAAATTACAGGCATACCTTCACGCATATATCAAATCTGTATCTATCTATATATCTATACATACGCACACACAAATACTTGTTTGTAATAATATATATATATATATACATATATATATATGTATATATATATATTATATATATATATATACATGAGTATACGTGTGAGTATGTATAGATACATTGATAGATGGATAAAGATATTATATATGTATGAATTATGAATGTAGTAGACTAAATGAAAATGATCGGATATAAGAGGTATGTTAATTATATATACATATATATGTATATATATATATATATATATATATATATATATATATATATATATATTATATATATATATATACAGTATATATATATATATATATATATATATATATATATATATATATATATATATATATATATATATATATATGAAGTAAA
>NC_089793.1:43169451-43241951 GCF_040412425.1 Macrobrachium rosenbergii | reverse complement strand
ATATGCTCTATATATATTACCGTAAAATCTCTGCTGTAAAAAATCCTGTTAATTCCAAAGAAGAATAAAATGTCATTGTGAAATGCCAGGTATAAAATATTAGTATAAAACCACCTTACATTTTAAACAGTGACCTTCGATTATAAAAGGCGTCTTTGAAAGTTTAGGCCAGAAGAAAATAAATGATTGACTGGATGTGTTTTATGGTTGTAAAATTAAATTTCGACATATGAGTAAATCATAACAATAAAGAACAATTGGGAAAAATCGCAGCGTTCAGCTGAGGAATTACCGAAGTCCTTCCGTGGAAGAGAGAAAATATTACTGGTCAGCAATAAAACACGGAAGCCAGAACAACTGTCCTTCAGAACTAAACCCTCAGAATGATTAGTGAGACGCCTTGCCGTTAGCTCGGCTTAAAAGATGCAAAGACTGATATTTCCTTAGAGTCGCAGAATGTAGGTCATCGCAGAATCGCAAGCCTTTCTTATTTTCATGACTGATCTTTGGAAGCGAGACTTGAGAGAGAGAGAGAGAGAGAGAGAGAGAGAGAGAGAGAGAGAGAGAGAGAGAGAGAGAGAGAGGGCATATGAATGGGCGTTATCACCTGTTAATAGGGAAGTGATGCATAAAGATTATAAGCGGCAGAATCATTGCTGGACTTATAATGCGAATACCAACATTTTATCTTTGCTTCTTCAGGCTAGTTTCCGTTCTTTCCTTTTTTAATGTGCACAGTAATTATAGACAGTAATTATACTGGCAAAACCAGCATTTTGAAGTCATACTTTATACTAGAAGTATCACTCCGGCCACCATTCCATTCAGCTCTAAGAGAGAACCAGCGACCACTAAATTATAGGCAGCTTTGATAAAACCCAGCACGACATCTCTTCTTAGATTTGCTCGGCAAATAACTTCTTCTCTGACTGCAAGGCTCTGTATCGCTAACTTTGGAAATCTCTCACCTGTCTCTGTCATTATACAACCTTTCATTCTTCAAGGGGGATTTCTGTAGCTTCCTCCGAGGCGAAGCCTCACTATTTTTCCTTTCGCCATTTTTCACTTTATTTTGTTCGGACCTGGGCTAGACTTAGACATGGGGTCGTCCGTCCCAGTGGCCTGATCATTAAAATGTCTTTTCAATCAGTATATTGAAATGCTATTGTTTAGTATTCTAATAAGGTAACTCGACCGAAGATAAAGAGCATTAAGAAGGTGAAGAGGAAGGAAAGGAGGAGGAGGAGGAGGGAGTAAACAGCAATGGGGGAGGAGGAGGAGGAGGAGGAGGAGGAGGAGGAGGAGGAGGAGGAGGAGGAGGAGGAGGGGGGAGGCGTTGCACACTATAGCATATCTCGACTGACATTTCACACAAGTCACGAAAATCCACCGATATTCACGATGACATTTACGCCGTCATTTTAACATCGGAGTTTGATCCGCTCCCTTCATGACTAATTGAGGAGCCATATTCCAGACATCGAGAGCGTCCATTATTCAAGCTGTCTTCATCGGTCATAAAAGTTCTGAGTTCAAGAGCAAAGAAACTATTGAGAACTACAAAAGATTTTGAAGGCTGGGTGTCTGTCTGTCTGTCTGTCTGTCTCTGTCTCCGTCTGTAGACTCGATCGTTTTCAAAGTTGCGTTGAGATGATATCTGCAATGACTTTTTTGTTTGAATATGAGAGAGAGAGAGAGAGAGAGAGAGAGAGAGAGAGAGAGAGAGAGAGAGAGAGAGAGAGAGAGAGAGAGAATGAATGCGTAACGTACAGACTCAATGAAATTATGTATGTACAAAACTGAAGGTTTCACTTTCATCTTGTGAAAACATAATTATGAATTATTTTTCACTTTTGAAAATTAATGAATTTGAAAATCTGCGTTTAGTTTTTCAAAACAAAATAATAGGACTTCCTTCTTTTCCAGATTTATGGAGAAATGTACAGTTTTACCTCAAACAATTTCTTTTCAATTCTTAACATTTTCTAATTACTCAATTGTTAATAAAATTTGTGGGCAGCTTTTAAAGACTGTCTACCAATGCAATATTAATTCCCTCTGGCGCTACCAACAACCAACGAACAATTTAATGTATTCAGCATCTGCGAACGCTAGTCTTCTGTGAGATCACACAAAATTACCCAAAGAAACTTTTGTGCTGAAAACTTGACAAATGTCCCGCAGGTTCTTTATCAACCACACCATTTGAACCTCCTCCACAGTCTTCTGTATTAAATCATGGAGAGAGAGAAGAATCAGTTCTGGAAGCAACAAAGAGAATGTTTTTCGCGATAAAATATGAGACCACATGGAAGCTGCTACCTTCAAACGCAAATGAATAAAACTTTAATAACCGATGTTAGTCCAAAAAAGTAAATTAATATGCAGACTTGATGATTAATATTGCAGAAATAGTAGTACGCACGTCTTTTTGCTATGCACGATGTGACGCTGGGGGTCCAGGGGAGCGAAACCCCCACCCCAACCCGGCAAGGGGCAGCGCCCTTGGATAGGTTAGGTTAAGGGAAGTTTAGGTTAGGATGCATCCAGTTGAAATATGCCTTTGACCTGCTTTTAAGTAGACCGCGACCAGCGGAAATAACGTGCGCAACTCTTCTGAACGTTTACCGATAAACTTCTACATCTTTTCTAAATATATATATATATATATATATATATATATATATATATATATATATATATATATATATATATATATATATGTATGTATAATTATATATATATATATGTATATATATAATTATATACTGTATTTATATGCATGTTTATATATATATATATATATATATATATATATATATATATATATATATGAGACATCTTTAAATACTGGAAGATACTAATACAACGAACAAGTGGAAAAGTTAAAAGGGATTCGGGGGTTAAAAAAGGGGGTTAGACACTCGCTCTGGGGATTGGAAGTGGAGGTCTGAGGTTAAGGAGGGGTAGGGGGAGAGGGCATTGGAAATACCTCAAGATGGTGCGATAACCCTACATGTGAGAGGCCGGCGGCTGAAGCAAACCCTATCTAGCCCGGTAGGCCTAAAGAGGATCCAATACATCAACAGGCAACCTTTTTCTCCTTTGGAACAAAAGGCGAGACGATGATCGTAAAAAACAAAAGAAAAGATAACATAATAAGCAAGACAAGAAGAATTAAGCCAAATTCCTCGCGGAAAATAATAAAACGACGGAAAGATAAAATATGCATCATCGTTGAATAAAGAAAACAAATTTGTAAACACGAAGAAACGTAAGTAACGAAAGCCAATGAAAGAAGTCAAAACAAACATCGAATTACCCAGTATGAGCATACAGACGCATTGTGGTAGCTGAAGTCGACGGAAAGAGAAATAAAACATGACCTAATAAATGTGATAAAACAAAAATGAAGAAACTAGTCGGGAAAATAACCTAATGGAAGGCGTACTTAATAAATACGGCTGAAAGAAGATACGAAAGAATGGAGATAATGAAGTGAAAGATAATAAACAAATAAGCACAGGTGACGAACGAGAACACTGATGGGGGAGACTGAAAAAGAAAGACTTGATAAAAGAGGTGAGAAGATCACGAGAATCAGTGTGGATGAAAAGAGAAGCAGCGACTTCCTGAACATAAAGGAAGGAAGGAAGAAGTTAAAGAAAATCAATTCAACAAGAAGGGTTAGAAAAAATCCCGACAAGGCGACGCAAGGAAACCAAAAGGAAACCAACAAAACCCGTCGGAAAATGGAGATAAAATGACGACTTAATGAACATGACAGAAGGGTTATAGCCAATAATCGAAGGTAAAATAAAGCAGCAAGAAAAAATAAAAATAAAAGACTGGAAATATTTAATAAACTCGACAGGACGGAGATACCACTTCATTAAAGAGTGGTCGAAGCGAGAGGGCGGATCATAGTCTCATATATATGTATATAATTATATCTCATTCTAACCTAGCATAGTTAATTAAGTGACCGGGGCGTCTAATTAATAATTTCTCCCCTAAGAGGATAAAGCAGGGGACGCCAATTGGCTGAGATGAGGTCCTCCTCGCATCCCCAGTGGCTGAGGATTAGACCCTTTCCAGGCCATCTGATTTACATTTCACCACTTATGGAAATCCTCAATTGGTGGGGTCATCATGGAATGGAAGAGAGAGAGAGAGAGAGAGAGAGAGAGAGAGAGAGAGAGAGAGAGAGAGAGAGAGAGAGAGAGAGAGAGAATATTAACTGAACTTTGATTGTACAGTAAGTGCTGACTTTCCTTTCCAGTATAATAGAAAAAATTAAGGTAATTAAAAAGACAATCTGTGTGTGTGTGTGTGTGTGTGTGTGTGTGAGAGAGAGAGAGAGAGAGAGAGAGAGACTAAATGTCATAACAGGACAAGGTCTTTGGTCACACATGCTACAAGAGAGCAGTAATGAGCCTGTTCAGAGAACTAAGCACAGACTTATATATATTTGTTTCTAAATACAGTTCACAGCCCTCTTGAGTGTTACGGCAGAATTTTTCTTTGATTTCCAAGCACCAAGTTGCTGGCTTGACCATTATCGTGGTTGGCGTTTCCATTTTCTTCTCGTTCTTTGCCTCGTGAAGAAACTGAATGGGAGGAGCCTTCCTTTACTCTGCCTATCCTCTTGGCCAAACTTCCCACAGTTCTCAATCACCGGGAAATAATCTTTATAGTCGGAAAACCTAATACAATATACCTTCATCTGTTACTAATCAAAAAAATCAAATAATCCAAAGCTATATTCTTTCTTCCATTCGGCTCCTTTCTCAAATTTCTCAGAAGCTTTCCGTCCACGAAAAAAAAGGAGACAGAAATAACCTGTGACGTCTTACGCGTCCTCAAGGACCCTATAATAGGATATCCAGGAAGAGAGACGCCGAGCAAAATAGCATGGCAATAAACTCATCGGTGTCAACAGCGATCTCAAGACCTCTCCGCCCCCAGATATCTCTCTCTCTCTCTCTCTCTCTCTCTCTCTCTCTCTCTCTCTCCTCCGACTTTTCAGCCATTGACGACCATTGTTCACTGCCCCTACATTTAATGATCTCACAAAAGAATAATACAGCAAAAATGCAAGCAGCACTTCGCAGGATAATACGAATTATGGAAAATCAAGATGAAAGCAAAACCTTAAAACAAAAAAGAGAAAAAACTCGGGGATGTAACGAGTGGGGAAAAGATGTAAAACCATTATAAATTCGAGAGAAAAAAACACGAAATCGCAAACAACCAAACGGACGTGAAAGCGAAGAAGAGTAGAAGAATAAAGGTAAAGCCCCAACGAATCTAAAGAAAAACAAGACGCTCGCCACACCTTAACAGTCCTCAATTGACAAACAATCCAGCGGCGTATGGCGCATTGCATCTGCCTTAAACAAAAGCTCATGACGAAGGCAAAAATTCCGTTGCAAACGAACAAGAAGAAAACAACGCCGGGGAGGGGGTGGGGACGAGATAGGGGGTCGGGTGGCGGCTTTGTTACAAGATCGATCTGCGGAGAGTTTGCACTTGAGCGACGTGGGAAGACGCGGCGATCCACTTAAGTAGATGGGGATCCTCAAAAGTGCCACGCACAGGGTGGAGTGAAACCTATTTGAAGTTACTGCAAGTTCATAACACTAACGTTGGACAGGCTGGCTAAGTTCGTTCACACATTAATAAAACAGAAAAAAATTCAATTACTTTCACATGGCATTTGGTCTCAGATTACTGACCGGATCTGCAAGAGCAATTAAGCGGCAAGATTTGGTACTCATTTATATCGCTTCAAATATTAATAAGACTGACAAACATTTAGATCTTAACATGAAAATAATTTAGTTTCAGGAGTATCAGAATTATTAAAAAATACTGGCTGGTAATGCACAGTATTCTCGAAATATTTTCTTTTATTGCAAAGCTAATGGCTTGACAAATTACTTAAAAAATAAGTTGAGAATGTAACATGCAAGAAACAATTCATAATTGCTGAAAGAATTAGCAATACTAACTCTGCAAAATTATTCAAAGTCTATTGACACATATCACTTTAGAGACCCCATGAACACGAAATAATGACAGGTTTGCATAGCATCAAAATACTGAAAGAACAGCGAACGGTGTGACAAGTATACGCGCTCCAATGATATCATTTCCTCTGAGAGTACTGAAAAATCTATAAGGTAAGTTGGTTTCGCAGTGAGTTTTAGGATGGTCACTGAGGAAGTCTAGTCAGCAGACTGGGGCGGGAATGACTCCCAAAGAGACGAAGACTTCCTCGACTCTTAGTGACAATCTTCCATCCCTCTCACGGCGGCTTTGACGCTTACTTCGAGGTTCAACCACACTTGTTTTCCAACTTTCTTTTTCTTGTTTTCTTTAGATAGATAAGGGCATTAGGTTTCCCGTTCCTTCGGCCACGATAACTTAACAAAATAAAGAGGCAATGGCTTCGCAATGCACTTTAAAAGATGCAAAAACTGGTTGGCAAGTTCACTTAAAAGGTCAAGGCTGCTGCTGATTAATTTGGCAGTATTGCCGAAGAATTCAAGACCAAATCAAGGAGCACAGATGCCTTTGGCGAGTCGATGAGGGAATCAATTATAACGAGGGCCTTCGTGGGAGAATGATGAAGTTATTTTTTCGATCATCATTTTTTTCCACTAGTGAACCCATTCAGTCAAAAATGACGTTAAAATGAGAGGGTACAGAAGGCAAGTTCTGAATTTAGGATGGACGTCACGTACCGTCCAGAACCTCGGACTAGGGTACCTTCATTCTGCTTCATACTTACAAAGAGGACAGTGGGGAGAGGGTAGGATTTAAGGATGAACAACGGTAAATCTGAACAAGGAGCTTGTTACATGTAGTCTAACGTTCTCACACGCAAAATTACACAGAAAAATATATGAATTCACACCGCGTTTTATTATTATTATTATTATTATTATTATTATTATTATTATTATTATTATTATTATTATTATAATATGTTGTGTTTATATATATATATATATATATATATATATATATATATATATATATATATATATATATATATATATATATATATTGTTCAACACTAAGCAATATCTCTCGAAAGAGGATGGCTCTAAAGAAGAAACAGCACTACGGTAACTGCCAACTTCATATTTTACCTACCGAGTGGTGGAAGACCTCCACAGCATTAGCTGTTTTATACACCTACACAAAAAGACCATCAACATCGCAACGAACCCACTACACACATTGCGCCATTTCACCTTAATCTAGCACACTTTCTCGCGCTCATTAAAGGTCCTCCTTAACGAAACCTCTTTCATCTATCTACTCTGCATTTTCTAGATCGTCATCTCGTAGCACTTACGAATTAGCCAACAAGCTTTTCATTTGTATTCAACATCCACACTGCGCTTCCATAAAGAAGTATATATATATTTATACATACACATACATACATGCACACACACACACATACATACACACATATATATATATATATATATATATATATATATATATATATATATATATATAGTATATACATATATATGCATACATACATACACACACAAACACATATATATATATATTACATTCGACATGCAATCTGCTGCGATGCAATGCGATGCGAGTATTAATTTTGAATTGCAGTAACTTAGGATCCAGTTCCCTTAATGCTAGTGAAAGTTGGAAGTAAATAACAAATAAATCAGACTCTTTAAAGTTTACTGAGTACATACTGTACACCAGAACGAACACTTTGTAAGCCTGGCGGTACGCAACGGAGTTACAGAAAACGTTAATCATATTTTTGATTATGTATACACTGTTATGTATGCGCTGTTCATTGAAATACGAAATCAAATGGAATTGCTATATGCAATCGTAATCTTAGACTACAAAGATATATTAAAAAATTAAAACTCTAAAGTGAGAAGCTGATTTGGGCAAAATTTTAATTTACTCCAATTTATAAATTGTTTAGAAAACTGAATATAGCAACAGGAAATTTTTAATTCAAGCTCCAAAATCTTCCAATTCATAAAATCTTGTAAAAATCCTCTCATAAAAATTTTTTAGAGCTATTATAAATCTTTCATTTGTAAAAGAGAAAACATTTGCTAAAACATTAATTTGTAAAGACTAGTGTGTTTAAAAGTTTTATTAATTCTTGAGCATCTATGAATTTATAAAATTTTCAAGAAACTTAAACCGGTATTTGCTTTTTTACTTTTTTGAAATCGGACTTATGAATATCTGTGAGTTTCTAATATGACAGGAGTTCTAAAACTCTCACAACACTACTTCCCTCTAAATTCTATTTGCCTCTCCATTTGATAGGGAGACAAGCAACGCTTACTCAACAAACGACGTAATTACATAAGCCACAAAACTAGTGATATAGCTTCCTAAACAACAAATACACAGATTTAACCTTTCTTCTATGAAAGCTGGCATTATAATTAATAATAATAATAATAATAATAATAATAATAATAATAACAATAGGTTCCTCTGCGATGACTCCTTTCCATAAAACGGAAGGTAACTTTCCATGTCTGCAGGGCGGCTACTGCAACTTTCATATCTTGTCAGCTACAGCCTGACTGACATCCTCATTAACCAAAAGCGTTCCTGTGAACACTAATCAATGTCTTCACTATGAATGACATATCCACAGTGAAGCGAGCACCTGGCTCTCTGCTAATAACTATGTCTTTATGTACTGTTGATTTGTCTCTGTTTCACATCGGTATTTTGCGTTGTTTTTTTTTTCCTCAGGGTTAGTGGTCTGGATCATCAATAGGATTACTGTTATTTCCTTATCACTGCCATAATTAATTCGAAGTAATAGCAGTAGTAGTGGTGGTAACAATGCGAGAAAGACGTTACATTAATGGCTCATGGCAACTTCAGTGAAGGAAGAAAACAGATAAAAATAAATCATTAAAATATAGACTTATTTTCTTTCATACCTATAAACAAATACACCCACACCCACACACACATATATAGTGTGTCTGTGCATGTATGTATATATATATATATATATATATTATATATATTATAGAGAGAGAGAGAGAGAGAGAGAGAGTCTATTCTCCAATGAAAGCATCCACATGCTAATGGGGGAAGCCAATGATCCACGCGAGACAACAGAATGGAATATCGCGTCCTTTCAAGCGTCTGTGTTCTTGGTGCGACTTACGCACGCGATTAAATACGCCTAGATTATCATCACGGCGCGAGGGGGCCAGGGGTTGATAGACGGGGGAATAAGGGGGGGACTCATCGCGGCTCGTCAGTGGAATCCGTTTAATAATAATAGCCTGTTAATTGTCTTACCTACAGTTGCTGATTGAAAGCTCAAATGCTGATATTAATACCAATCTATCAACAGCGACCGTAATTATAGTAATAATGTAAATGGTGGTATTTAAAATAGCGTTACAACAACATTTAAACCATTCATTGCCAACACTTGAACGGCACAAGTGATTGCATGAGTGCAGTGGTGGCTCAAACATCACGTAAAAAATCACTCCAGTCCATCAACAAACGACTCGAGCAATAGAATATAGTAAATAAAAATATCCTCCCTTCTGCAACTTAACCGTGTCCTCGGTCTTAACCACCGCCGCTCAATTGTTTATTAAAAGTCTCCCCCATTCCACCCCACCCCAGCCAACTCCTGCCGCTCTCTTCTCCTCCCTCCGACGGAGATTCATAACATATTCAGACGATGCCGGAAAAAATATCCGTGATGCGTTGCGGATCGTGCCGTCTACGGATCGCCAGGGAGCCGGGGGAAAAAAGGGAAAGAAATCTACGGCGTTCCCTCCAGCCGGCGCATAATGCATGCGCTGAAATATTAAACTTGGAAGGAAAAGGGAAACGTGAATTCACATTACCCCAAACACGCCTGATTAAATGATTGAGTTGAGCTTAAGTGAGCAACACTAGATGGTGGGCATGCTTGAAATGCTGGATTGATTTCTTCCTCTGCAAGATGTTTACCCTGACAGGTTGTGGCTCTAAGGAAAATGCAAAGCAATTGCCACTGCAGCATTCATTTTTTATCTGCTGAATAAAGGATGTACGTTTTCATGAAGATAAATATTAGCAATAATAATAATGCCTTGTGATTTTATCTTCACGTCGAGAGGAATGAAAATAACGATAAAGAGCACAAGTATAGACATACATAAAAATATACATGCCTACTTTATACGTAAACGTCAATGACATATCAACGATCATCTATAATTCTGCTCCCAGACATATTTTAAATGGATTAAAAAAATCTGTGAATATGTAAATCGCAAGTTTAGAAGCCGAAGGTAGATGGGAAAATGTCACGCAGACTTTTCACTCTTTCGAGGAGGGGTCCTCATGTCCATATTCATGGCCGTTGTCTGTCATCATTACCACGAAAATTTCTCTCCATACCTTTTCGCAGTGTTTAGCAGAATTGTTACAAATTTGTTAAGTAACACACCATAATTATTTTATCGTCTCTTTGCCTTTGAAAATGTATTTTACTCATATGATGAACTCAAGGCTTTCAATGGTACATTTAGTTTATGTATTGTACTTAATGATAGTGATCTATTAATTTTTTTAGCAATATCCTTTTAAAATGGCAAGACATATATATATGTTTATATATATATATGTATGTATATACTTATGTGTATATATATATACATACATATATGTATGCATGTATTTATAATATACTCTTTCCCACAGTTGATTCTTTTGCAACATAAAACTGACTTTCAATGATTCCTGTAATTTCAGTGCACAGCACAAGCAAAACAGAGACAGCATATACACAGGATAATAATAAACAATAAAAAAACTAAAACCGTCTAGGTGTAACCATCAGGGACAGACGAATGTCAAAAACAATAAATCGAACTGTTTCCCCCCGGGCTCTGACATTCCCATCAACGACAGTGCCACTAAGAGAGAGAGAGAGAGAGAGAGAGAGAGAGAGAGAGAGAGAGAGAGAGAGAGAGAGAGAGAGAGAGAGAGGCTTAAGTAAAACCAAGGAAGAATTATTTCGGTAACCCCGTTTAACTCTTCATCAAATTCTAATTGAATCGTGCAGGTGATCCGTCATCTCGTCATCTCTTATTCAAGCCCTGGCGCTATCTATACACCCCCCTCAAAATTTAATGTAGCGCTGCCGGCCCAAACTGCCAACCTCCATCAAATTCTAATACTAACTTCTCCAGCATGGGACGATATCACTCACGTAGCAGCGCTGCCAACGTTCTCCACCAGGTAGAGGCGAGAAACGTTGCTAACTCTGGCAAGTGGAAAGATTTCGCCTCCCGAAAGATCTCGTGTTATTGTTGACATTTCGTCGAGGGGCAGAGGAACGTCATTGAAAATTCAGTGTGCCTAACAAAGAGAAACTGACACGGCGCGGAAAGAACTTGGCAATGTCAAAGTTAGTGAGGAATAATGTACATTTCGTTTAAGGGAAGGTGGGGGAAGGGGCCGGGGTACATCACCCCATTATCTCCTACTACAATGACTTTCAAGCTTGTGTTTTTTTTTTCTTCTGGCACTTGTGTACGCAAAGACGATATCATCTACAACTACAGCATCCTGACGCAGGTCGGATAAGATAAAAAAAAAAAAAGTTCATTTGAATCGCCGTGTTTTTTCTTTCCTTTTTTTTTTATCTCATGGATTAGATAACGGATGCTTTGGGATGTTTCGTGTTCTTCTTGTCGAAGACACGAGTGCTATTTGCTAATCATCTTTGGGATTTGTGTCCTCTAAATGCTTCAAGAGCTGCCAGCTGAAGACTGCTGAGGTTCACCAATCGACCGACATTCCTCCGGACTGTTAGAAAGAGGAAGTTTTTGCTAGTTTAGCTAACGACAATCAGCAATTTTTTCTCTTGAAAAGTATCTAAATTCAGGTAATGCTACGAGGTCACTAAAACGAGGTCAGTTAAAAAATGGCTGAACGAGGTGATACAAACGACGAATTTTTGGGTGAACATATTATAACGGAAATAAATTTAGAATCTAAATAATAATATTCTAGTTTAATTCAAGAAACGAACATTAAACACAACAGTTATCTACAGTTTATTTCAACGTTTGCAAAAGAAGTTCACAAATTCTTCTTAAGTAGATATAGTTCAACATTTAAAGACCTTGAGACATTTTGATGAATATTAGACCCTAATACAAGAATTTACGTTTTAATCTGTGGTTCATCTCATCATTTCTGCAAAAATTTCATTTTTAATTTATCACTAGGAGAGTGATACACTGTATTGTATCAAAATCCACGGCTCTTTGCAGCTAAGGCCCGCCTACTGCTTACATCACGACCATTCCTTGAAGCTGATTGGTTGGCAATGGTTTCGAAAAGTTGGTTAATCTATGGTTCTTTTCATTTTCATTAATTTAGCAATAGTTGTTTTACCGAACTAAAATAAGTTCTCCTGATTACCAAAAGGAAACATTATATTATCCCCTGAAATAAAATCATAGTACAAATCTTCCTAATAATGGTAAAAAAAAACCAGGAAAGTATGAATGAAGTCTGCAATGTTCCGCGATGCTGCAATGTAGTTTATCGTAAATAAGGTTCACCTGACCGCGGAGGTGACACAAGGAATGACTGCGTTCGAATCGGTGCACTTGAATTACAGGGCATTGGTGATTGCCGTCTGATATTGTCAAGCACGTTCACCATTCAGAATTTAAACACATGACTGTCGTAGAGCTATGCAGACTGGTATTTCATACTGACTTCAGGAAATTTGACTACATTTTAATAGTCATAAAATGGATTTCACTGCAATCATTTACACATTCTGTGGGATGACAAGAATTGACTGCACTCTTCAAAACCAGAATAGCCTATGTTTAGCTTAAAGTTACAGTATGATAGACTATACGAGTCATACAGGATATAATTTGCTGAGAATTTTCTTAAGGACATTATCTCCTCTCGAAATAATAGAATCATAAAAAAATGACGTAGACCTACACTGTCCAATGTCTTTTTGTCGGTTCACGCAGCTTATGACGTTTGGATTGTAAGCCTATCTCATATTCAGCCGTTTTATTGTGGTTCTTGATGTTGTCGCGGTTATTCTTGTTTTTGGTGTTGCTGTTATGGTTCTTGTTGCGTCTTCGAAAACTTTTCACATGATTATCCAACATTGCAGAATAAACATAGACCTATTCATAAAAGAATAAAGAATTATCTGCTAACTATTGTTAATTGAAATTTAGTCGTTTGTTATAATTACAGTAATCGAGATCTTTATGAATACAGTCTACGCTAGAATATTCTCCTAACAACAGAGAGAGAGAGAGAGAGAGAGAGAGAGAGAGAGAGAGAGAGAGAGAGAGAGAGAGAGAGAGAGAGAGAGATTTATTGACACTTATCTAACCTTTTGTCCAAAAGAGTAATCCACTCTCAGACAAGTTTGGGTCATGTCAAACATGTCATATTCAGCTATTATTTATTCTGTTTCTTATTTCGTTATATGTCTTATGATGCCTCCTACCATAATCTTCATTGTCATAGAAATGCTACAACAGCCCCACATTTAATCATTATATGCAATATAATTTGTTATCCCTTTTGCAAATATATTTTCTATATAATCCGTTGAGAGCAGTTCGATAGCTGTGTGTAAGGCTGAGACATCCCTACGATCCGTCTATGTGTGCCATCGGCTACGTGACCACAGGCTTTACTATTATTCTCTGTGGTATAAGTGGCCTTATAATTACTAAGGCCATCTACGCGCGTACACATGTAAGTGTATATGCACGTGCTTATACGTGTACATTCCACCGTATGCATATACATTATACGAGTATATCGTGGGGTCGAAGCTACTATACTGATTAAAAGCTACTCTATTTTTAACAGATACGGGTAGAAAATTATTTGCAATAAGAAACTGACGTCAAGCCTATGCCCTGTCATTGCCTCAAAATATTAGAATTTGATGTGTAGGCCTATGCCCTGCCATTGTCTCAAAATATAAGAAATTGACGTGTAGGCCTATGCCCTGTCATTGCCTCAAAATATAGGAATTTGAGGCCTAATATCGGTACTGCATAAATCTATGCTTCAATTCAATTGATATGGTCTATGTGGAACCTCTTATGTAGGCCAACACCAATTTTAAAAACTGCAAGATGCTTGTGCATTTAGGCTGCGAATACAAAAAAAAAAAAAAAAAGATGCACAGACCGAATGACCCAAGATCTTGATGTTATATAACTGAATTTACCTTTTATCGGAGACATCAATTGTAGACTTCACAACTCCGGGAGCTCATATCTGTGGTGTCATCCCTTCATGCACGGAGCTTAACATGACCGAACGGAGTGAAATTCGTACTGGTAATCATATGGACTGTTAATTAGTGTGACGTCATTCCCCTTTGGAGGGCTAGCCAATCACTGGCGTGCAGTTGGCAGGGTTTAGCCGCAAAGAGCCGTGGATTTTCCTATAGTAATGAACTCTTTGCTTGTTGAATCTTCTATATATGTCATATCACACATGTACGAGTATATCATAGAACTAATAGTCATCTTAAAACTATGACTGCCATATTACCTACAACTTGTCAAATTGCTACTGTGTGCCATACTGATTATAACTGTCACATTACTTATGACTCATATTACAGGTACTCGTAGTTTGTCAAATTACTCATGACTGTCACACATTTTATGACATTCATAATACAATCTTGTTATTTACAACTGTCATATGGCCTATGAATACTTATTGGCGTAACAGTGCACATTTATAATATTCTTATGGATTCCACTTCAAGAATGACCCTTTCTCTTTATTATTCATTACTACATAAATGCATAACCAGCTTATCTTTCTTTCTTTGATTTAAAAGAGGTAAAATCTGGCAACTTATTTCTTTTCGTTAGCAATATTCTGGCCTACTTTGATACTGGCAGTCATTTCTCTCTCTCTCTTTATCTCTAGCCAATCCAAAATTTGGCTATCATGTTTCTGTCAGTCTTTTACCAGTAAGAAAAAAAAATCAGTTATAACGAGCTCCCTAGTTGAAGCCACCCACCCTGTACAGACTCATCTCATGTATTAGCAATGCGTCCGTAACGACCGCTTATACAAACAGGGTCCGGAGTTAGCTAAATGGATGAGTGACCGATTGATGGACTGGAATAATAAATGGCAACGCCTAGAATTGGCAAGGGAGTAGCCGTGAATAACGAAAGAGCGAAATGTCCACCTTCAAGTGTTGCTAACTTATTCTATGTATGACGATTCGCGTCAGGTTGCAGCCCACTTGCACATCCGTCACTATTCATTCTCTCTCTCTCTCTACATATATTCTGATACATGTATGTATGAACGTATGTATGTATGCATATATATACATATATATTACATGTATAGATATGTATATATATATATATATATATATATATATATATATAAAGAAAGATACAGATACAGATATGTCTTTAAGATCCTTGACGTGAGCAGTAAACTCTTTCCCTGGTATTGAGTCGAACGTGGTGGGTCGCAGCACCCTCAAACCAAATTGCTGTTCAGTGAACTGAATAGCTAACACATTCTAGTCCGAAAACTTTGGAGGAAATATATGTATGGATGAACAACACACACACCTATATATATATACATATATATATATAATATATGTACATATATATATATATATATATATATATATATATATATATATATATATATAAAGTGTTGCAATGGAACAATCATTTCTGTACATTTAAGATAAAGCTGAAATCATAAGTAAATTCACTGAGTTTGTGTGCGGGATAAGCTAATGAGCACACACCTCAAAAAAAGGCTGTGAAGTAACTGCAGCAAAATCCTCCTCTCTCTCTCTCTCTCTCTCTCTCTCTCTCTATATATATATATATATATATATATATATATATATATATATATATATATATATATAATATATATATATATATATATATATATATATATATATATATAAATAAGCCTTTCTCCAAACATTTACTCGGGAAATTCCTCAACCAATTCTTACAAGAACGTGCAAGAACAGCTCTAATACATGCAAACTAAGCCAAGTCGGATTTCTAATCTAATAATATCTATCCGAGCGATCGAAATAACTATAAAAAACTAGAATGCGAGGGGGGGAGGGGAGGGGAGGGATGAAGGCAGAGGAATCCAAGGGGAAGGGGGCTCAACGTGAGAGCAAACTAATCCACGTCGGAATTTTAGTCTAATAATATCTATCACTGTGATCGAAATAAATGTAAAAAATAAAAGAAAATCGCAAGGGGAGGGCGGGGGCACGGGGGAAGGGAAGGTAGGGACCCCTGGGTAGGGAAGGGGAGGGGCCTTAACCTGAAAGTAAAATCTTCAAAGGCCCCCGCCATAATCTATCCTAATCACTCCTCTTTTTCCTTTAAAATGGAGGCAGATTTTCCCCGAGCGAAAGGGTTTATTGTCTTTAGCCCAGGTGTCTAAGCGCCGTGTATTCGTTTTGGCCCGTCAGGGAGCTATGCGGGAGAGCGAGGAACAGATCTTTCATTCTGGCAAAACAAAACAATTTATCGAGAATTAACCGCGAGATTAAATACTTTCGGAGCAGCCCACAAGAGGAGGAGAAGAACACAACTAGAAATATGTTGAAAATGTTCATAACAACAAAGAAGATTTAGGTATAAAATGATACAAAAAACTAATAGTTCGATTAAAAATTTACAGGCATGCCAGAAGATAAAATGACAAAAGAAAAAAATGTTCGTAGCACAGAAGAGCATTCGATTACAAAATAAACGGGAGAAGTAAAAGGTTCGAGTAAATACTTACAGGCAGCCTATACGATGAGAAAATAAAATGAACAATTTTCTTAACTGGAATAAGGTTTTGGTATATAGATAAACATATAAATAAAGGTTTCATTAAAACTCAAGGGCGACCTAAGAAGAAGTTAATAAGCAAATTGCACATTTTTGTGACAGGAAAGAAGATTTGGGTACAATATGGACGAAAAAAATAAATGGTTCGTTTAAACTTGAGGGGAGCTTGGACGAGAATAAATAGAAGTAAAAGACTTTCGCAACAGGGAGGAGGATTTAGATCTGACAGGGGAAAAAACACCAGGAGCTTTCAGTTTACATAGAAAAAAGGTTACCTCTGGTGTGATTTTGTAACTAGATCCAAGAAATCGCGTTCATCCACTATTGAAACGGCGTCTTTAACAGGTCTTCGAAGCTATATTTAATGACTTGCTCGCGCGCGTGCGTGCGTGCGTGCGTGTATGCCTGTTAACTCAGTGGGAAAGTTTACTCAGCCGCGCAAGAACTCTTCACTCCAATGAAATTAAACAACAGAAACAGAGAATTGTGAGAATTTTGAAGAAAGACCTGTTCATAAGAAATAATGAAAAGAGAACATAGGCGTAGAACACTCAGGCAACCCTTCCATAAAACAAATATTGAACATATAACACATTAAAAATTACTTCAAAAGATAGTAGGATTTACATCGAATAAAACCAGGAGAGCTTGGCACAAAAAAATAGTCAAAGAATTAAGGGAATACTGATAAAATACCTTTAGATAAAAAGGAAAATTAAGGAAGTGAAATAATAATGCCTTAGTAAAAATTATCATAAATCGTTCCAGTACAGTGATACAGTTGTTATACGGCTACGCTACTGAAATATAACGGAAGATCAGGTCTGCCTTTTGGCAACATGAGTTTTGCTCGTACGGGCAGCCTTACAAACAAAAGAATGTCAAAACAAGAGTGAGAAGGGCCCTATCTGGCAGCTACCAACTCCTCTGTGGCCCTCCCTTTCCGGAATATATTCTTTCAGGTTTTGCATGATTCACCGGCTTTTGATTTACTTACAGCGGAAGAAGCTATTATGAAATCAAGGTCTGATGCGAACAGGGTAAAAGGGCGCGTCTCTGTACCTGAAAGGAAAACATAAAAAGGAGAAGGAGGGAGAAGTGTTCAACGTTAATTGGGCACCCTACAGGCTGCAGCTACAGGGACCAACATACAGAGGTATGGTCAAACAGACAGTCAAATGGACAGGAGGGACGGATGTGAACACATACGTACACTTAACTTTGAAGCAACATGGATCGATTACGAACATCACATTGACCCTCAAAATTTTCCTCCGAGGTTCGTCCTTTTCCACTTCCCTTGACGAGGAGTGAGCAAGGAACGGGTAAATAGCATGGAGTGCTCGGGGAGCACGTCAGGGGGAATGTGGGAGAGAGTGGGAAGGGGGTGGGAAGGGAAGAGAAAGGGGAAGGGTAAGGAAGAGGAACGTGGAGTGATCTCTCTCCCGTAAGTTTTCGTTCAAGGTAGTGAAGTGCCAACAATGCCTTGGTTCATGAGACACCAAAGGATGTAATCAAATGTGAATATCAACGTGCAGAGAGAGAGAGAGAGAGAGAGAGAGAGAGAGAGAGAGAGAGAGAGAGAGAAGGCGGCGATGGGGGTGGGGGGGATATACTGTATATCGACAGTGGAGGAACTCGTTTTGATGCCTGTGGCGTTTATCGCAACCACTTTTAACTCGCTCCCCTAATTCGTTTGATAGATTATACCCCTGCGCTTATGCGCCGCAGTTCCTTACCGGATCACAAGAGTTATCGCTCTGTATCGGACAGTTTCTTTGGCAATCGAACGATTAACTGATACACATTAGCCCTCGGAACATTCATGGATGGACGAGACGATAGCGCCAACAGCCAGTCAGAAAGCAGCAATTCTATGAGGCCTTCGAGATGGAGAGCTCCGATTGGACAATGGGCCATTTATGGGGCCAGCAATTTACTTTTCCAAGGGGCGCCGAGGTCCGGTCTCTTGATGATGCCACTTAACCCGGTAAGCTTTTGAGGTCTTTCATTCTGCTGTGAGCTGATTGGCCGCATCACTGTAAACAAAGCTCTAATTGGCTGATTGTCTCAAAGGCCATCTGCGAGGTACCCTTCACTGCTTGAGAATTATTAGCGTCGTGTGACACGAAGGAACGTCTTTTTACCTCGAGGCCAGATTTAGAATAGCCCAGAAAAAAAAAACGAGCGATCGTTTATGAAGTCTTAAAAGCTCGAGCTCATGAATATTCAGGCGAGAAAGAGAGTAATGGCGGAGACTTCCGCATCATAGCAACTACAAGAAGACGAAAAAAAGGAGAAGAAGAAGAAACCTGCGCATCTCGTTTGACGATGTTTTGCTCTTGCCTCACCGCTGGTTTGAGGGTCCACATGCAATCATTAAGAGCATACCGTATCGGCCACGTCCATCGACGCAAGACATTAATGCCGAGATCAGCTAAAAACGGACCGAAAGGGCACACCTGCCCTTCGAGGAGAGTCATGAATAGAGGTACGGGAGACCCTTTCCCGGTCTGAAGAAGGGCAATGAGGGCGAGGTTACAAAAAGAAAAAAAAAATAAAATAAAAGCTGAGGGAAAAAGGACAGCGGAGGCAAAAACGAAGACGCACAAAAGTATTGAGAATAAAGAAATCAGACGAGATGAAAAAGCGAAAGGCAATAGGCGATAACGATGTAAAGGGACAAACGAGGAATCTGAATGTCATTATACGAGAAGAAAACGCAATCAATAAAGTCAAGAAATCGATGTCGACAGTTTCAACAACAATGTTAAGACAGCGAGAAGAGAAAATACGAAGAATTACAGCCCGAATGTGATTTATAAAATGAACGACAAGGCTTGAAACAAATACATAATCACCCCACTTCAAAATTAATGTATCATAGAAGAATTCAGATCATAAAGTCGATTACAAGACAGATGAACGAAAGTAAGGGAGAGAGAGAGAAGCAGAGGAGCCAGAGGAGAATACACAGATTGATATACTACTATATAATATCTGACGTGACAGCATCATGCTTATCGAAACAGAGAGAGAGAGAGAGAGATAATCAAGTCACGGTAGTGAAATACAAATAGATGTGACTAAGTGGGACCCGGTTGTGACAGGAGGCAAAGCACCCCCGAAGTCTAATTTCCAAGAAACCGGCCCCTCCCCTCCCCTCCCCCTCTAAAAAAAGGCTCCAGTTTATATACTTAGGGCAAGGGTGTAGCGTCTGTCTTTAAGAACCCTTGGATAATCATGTCCGCTGCAAAACAAGGCTGTGCTGATACGAAGGGCGCTAACAAGGGGAGGGTTCATCACACAATATCTGACCCCCTGGTGTCTACGAGATGCTGGCGCTAGAGGGGGATGGGAGGCGGAGGAGGCCCTTCGGAGGAGGGGTGGGGTTATCTTTCGTCACTTCCTCTCACCTGCCTCGTCCCTGTCTTCGGGTGCCGTTAGGGTCACACCTGTTTTTCCTTATTTACAAACTTCACCTTTCATAACCACTCGACGCAACAGAATATTGTGTGATTATATTCAGCCAAATACGGAAGGGATCCAGGGGGGCTCTTTGTTCGCCCTCACCTGCATTTCTTTTGTCTATTGTTCCGTTACTCCATTTCCATTTCCCACATTAATATTAAGCTTTATTTTTCCCCTCCGAATTTCTTCCTAATCCCTCTCACTTTCCACACCACCCGCCATATCTCATATCAGTGTTTTCATAGAATAAAACACTTTCTCCGCTCAGAACTCTTACGGAATCACGTACATTCAAACGAGATGAATCATCTGTTGACTGTTTCCGCTTAAATGAAAAGTTACAACCGTCATTTATCTCTAAAACATAATGCACTGATCAACTCTTCGCAAGCATACTTTGCAAACGATTGAAGAACCTGGTGCACGGAGCTCGCAACCTTCACAAGAAGTCATGACAGGCATGCTAATTGAGCCAAAAGCGAGCATACGCGCTTCCTTCACACATCAAAGAAATTGTCGATTTATTAACATGGTTTTGAACTCACTACAGTAAGAACAACGTCAGTGATTCTATACCAACATGTATTTCCTGGGTTTCCCATAATCTTAATTTTAGTAGGCGGTTGTACTGTATTTTTCAGCTTTAGAAAAAATAACACCAGGTGTTTTCAAAATTGGCGAGAATAATCCGATGAAGCCATCGACAGGCGTACTTGGCGAGGGACCTGGTGATCAACATAATTCCCTGAAGTTATTTTACAATATTTTCAAGAATAAAGAGCGGTATTTATACACAGGGACATTCTTAACGTTCTGAGCAAGTGCTATTAGTGGCACGTGTTCCATATCACTAGTCACGAAGTTGCGGTTGCTTTTGTTACGCGAAGAAACATTACCCACTCTTTTTCATTCATTCTCTCTTTTGAAGCAAAGGGGAAAGTCTCTCTCTCTCTCTCTCTCTCTCTCTCTCTTCTCCTTCTCATTGTTTAGTAATCATCAAAATACAGACTACCGCATGCCTTTACATTTTTTCAACAAGGTTTATAGCCTCTTAATATGTACTGTATACCTTGAATAAGTGCAGCCAATTTTATTTGTACTTATTTGTCTGCTTCAAATTTATAGGCGAGAAAACTGCCATGCTCAACTAATGGAATCCTTATTTCAAAATAAATTTCCTGGATTATCCAGAGGGCAAAACACTCTCACCACGCTTCCTCTCCCTCCTCGAGCATCCTCATTCCGCAGGTTCTATAATACGACTCTTCTTCTAGTTACTGAAGGGTTCGTCCTGACTCCTGAATTATGACCCCGGCAGTAGGAGCAGAAGTTGAAAGTTTATCGGAGGTCCCCTTGTTTCTCCGAGAGTTATCAGCAACGGTGCCAACCCAACGCCGACCTGCATCCACTACCCGTTATCGAGCAAGTCGTACGCTATCGAGGTGGCTCCGCTCCCGGTGCGTCGCCTCCATCGCAGATGGCTTCTTTTTGCGAAGACCAGATCTCAGATATGTGAAGTCGTTGGAAGGCCCCCGAGTTCGAGTTTTATCTCGGCTAAGGACAGGTTGAAATTCTGCCAGTCACTCCAGCTGTTGCTTCCGAAGTTAACTGCCGTCTCACCTTTGTTGTACAGGCACATGAATTTTGTGAATAATCTAATGGAAACACTGTAATTTCTATCAGATGTTAAATATTAGTATAACATATCACTGATACTCTCTCTCTCTCTCTCTCTCTCATTCTAAAAGAACAAGGATAGGAAGACGCAATACCTCTCGTATCTAAATCTCCTCTAGTGACTGACAAGTCTCGCTACTGGCTGCAGGGAGTGGGTGAGAAAAAAAATTACCTGGTAAAACCATCAGTTCCTTTTGAGAACAAAAGGGGCATCTTTATTCCACGACCAAAAGTGTGGCAGGTGATAACGGAACAGTACCTGCAGATAAGAAATTAGGCTAACGCGCTTCACCTAACGATTGACATACTGACTAACTAATTAGTTCACCGTCCGATGTGGGAGAAACTGAAAAGAAGTGATGTCTCGTTTAATGCTTCTTACTTCAGTTACATTTGGAGTAAGGCCCTGTAGATAATTAGCTTATCTATTATAATAAATATTTTTGCCTGACACTCAGAGAGAAACTCAGCATTAAGAAGGTAATTTTTTTCTGTTACCAAAGGAAGACATCTGTTATTAACTATAACATGAATATGTATCACAAGATTTCTGGTGTCACAACTTCAAAGAGCATCGACGGGACGGAAGAAGACGCCTTTCGTTTCAGAATATATTGTATCTGCATTGAATGACAACACCCCACTCACTTACTCTGTCTGTTCTCGGGCCTCAATGTGACCTATTGTCATTTGTATCAAATCCCTTAAATCTGTCGCGAGCTTCAGCAAAGATTGGTTCCTTTTTATCACAGAAAAACATCCTGTTTTTTTTTTTTTTGTCCTCTTATCATGCGGCTACTGAAGGAGAACACGCCACTTGTTTTCCAGCTCATTCAAATTCCACTTCGTCATGGCGTTTGGCGTGGCAGACTTTGATACCTGGTATCGGAGATGTCGCCTAGAAATGACCGCATCATTGTCGAACCTTGCAATTGTGACCTGTTCCAGTGCAGACTGGAGCTTCTGGGGAAATTGTTCTCTCTCTCTCTCTCTCTACGCGGACACACATATATATAAACAAATTCATATATATACATATATATATATATATATATATATATATACACATATACACGCACACACATATATACGTATATATATATATATATATATATATATATATATATATATATATATATATATATATACATACATATACATAATATACACATATATCTATCAAAACTCTAGGTGTTTATTCTTCCTTATCGACCAGCGTTCTTTCAGACGAAGTCATCCCATGTCCCTGCCTCCACTAATGATCCTGTGGGCTGTGTGTCCTTAGCGTCCGTCTTTCCTTGTTCACATGACCAGGTTCTGACCTTCATCAACTTTAACTCATCTCTCTGATCAGAAAACCAGAGGTAAGGTCGTATATTTAGTCAGGTCGATTCCGATTTTAAACAACGTTTATCCATCTAAGGGTTAGTCTCTCTCTCTCTCTCTCTTTCTCTCTCTCTCTCTTCTCTCTTTCTCTCTCTCTTTTTAGTTACTTCACCCCTTTGACCAGATGACTGTAAGCTATCCAACCTGAAAAACGGGAGAAATTAAGGCGAAAGCCCAAGCTGATTAGAAAGCTTTTAATGGTCAGTTCTTCACTAGAGAGCCATATAAAAATCAGGCACCTGATCCATGTATTGGTTTAGTAAACATATAACCGCTTAACCAGAGAGTCTTACTTGTTCTGGATAAAAAAAATCTCCGCAATGACTGGAGTGAAAGGAAGACTGACACGGATGCTGGATTTATGTTTATTTTCGAATGACATTATTTCTCCCTCTCTCTCTCTCTCTCTCAATACCAATCCATTATTTCTCATTACCAATCTATTATTATGCATACATTGTTTTACACACATAATTTAATACAAAAGGGGTGAAAGAATGAGAGCGAGTGAGAGTCAGAATTTTATTGGTTTGACCGGGCCATCATTATCAAAATGGGATTTTTCTCAACAAATTTGATAAAGTATTAAATTGTAATCATTAACTAATGTACACAAAAATTCCCATAAACTGATACACACACACACACACATTACACACACACACACACACACATATATATATACGTGTGTGACTGTGGGTGTGTGTTTGTATATAACGTATTTTAAAATACAATAAACACACCTGGAATAAGGTATCTTATTGTATAGGAAGTTCATTCTCATGTGTACGGTTAACCAGAGTCATAAATATTCGGAGGTTACGGTCAATGAACGTGTTACTGTACGAGAGAGAGAGAGAGAGAGAGAGAGAGAGAGAGAGAGAGAGAGAGAGAGAGAAGAGAAATGAAACATGTGAAAATCATCTTTTTCTACATACAAGGTTACATTATTATTTGTAAAATATATACAGTTTACTTAGTTTGGTATTATAGTATTCTGTTATTTCAAACAAAAAACAGGCCAAGAAAGCCCAACACACACATACACACGAATATATATAAATCTAAATATGAATAAATATGTGTATATATAATATATATATATATATATATATATAAATATATATATATATATATATATATATATATATATATATATGTATATATATATATATATGTATATGTGTATCAGTGTACAGATAAACGTGAGTATGTATGTATTTTATAAGCGCTTCCCTGTAGCCAGACCTTAGAAATATACGCTGAGAATCAGGTCAACGCTTCTATTTGATTTTGAAAATTTCTATGGCGCCAAGTGGTTTGAGCACAGCCATACTGAATCAATTGGTATAACCATAATCGGTCAAGCAGCCTCCTTCCCATCCACCGCTTCTGTGGCTTCCCCATTCCAAAAATCCCTACCATCCTAACTAGCAGATCAGGAGGCCATGAATGCGAAAAAAAACCCGATCCGTTCTATTACCCGAGTCGTTTGTCATAATCAAAAGGCAATTATCGTGATGGATTCATGGATACTTGACACCGACCATTTGCGCTTTCATAACACAGTATGCGGCATTATAGTTCTCTTTTTTTTTCAGTCTGCCCTTTTTCCATCTACCTTTTCCCCATTCACTTTAGCCCGGGCAGTTGACGCGTCAGGGTCCCATCGCGACTGATAATTTACGAACCACGCCGAAGCGAGTGATGGGGAAACTCACTATCTCATAGCTTGCAATGAGGGTGACACCGTTTCAGAGTTTGGCGAATGATTTATACATCCTGTTTTCTCGCTCTCATCTAAGAAAATTAAATGAGTTCCTCACTATGACTGCGGGATGAAATGTTAAACAATTTCAGGTGTTCAGGCCAAGAAAATAAAACGGCATTACAATTTAAATCAGACTGCATAAATATCGCTTATGAAAGCAAGAACAATCCAGACCTGAACTTGGTCATTAATTAACTCTTCCGTCCTGAGAATTAAGAAAAAAAAAATGAAACTTCTTAAACCAATTAAACCTCAAATTATCAGCTGAAGCTTCACTGATTTCCAAAACTCAGATTTTTCACTGAAATCTCAAATGACTCGGATAAAACATGAGCTGTTTGTAAACATTTCAGAAACACTTACACTATTCCAAACAGTGGTAACTGCTTTAATGATTCTTCCAAAATTTGAAGTCACTGGTTAAAAACCTCCAAAAACATGCACGTTAAACCACCCAGTGACACACCCTCCTTCAGCAATGACGTCAAGAAGTCGAAAGCACACCTGAGGCTAGCATAAAACAAAAAACAAAAACAAAAAAATGGTCATAAAAAACTATTATTCTTCCATAAATTTTCAAGAAAACGCAACCAGAGAAAAGTGTAGCTCATAATTCATAAGGCAAACCGACACCATCGGCCAGAATGACTCCTCAAGCACGCGCGTTCTTGCGAAAGAGCTACATTTTTAACTTAATAACTGTTAAGAGAAACGGCCAGTTTTTGTGCGTACGAGCGCACTCAGTATTAACCTATAAAGTGAATGATTAATTATTGACTTACTGTTAAAAACTAGCTGCCGCACATACACACACACACACACACACACAGAGAGAGAGAGAGAGAGAGAGAGAGAGAGAGAGAGAGAGAGAGAGAGAGCCATTATGTGATTGTAATATCTACAATTCAGCGGAAAACCAACAACCT
This sequence comes from Macrobrachium rosenbergii, assembly GCF_040412425.1. Taxonomy (NCBI): domain Eukaryota; kingdom Metazoa; phylum Arthropoda; class Malacostraca; order Decapoda; family Palaemonidae; genus Macrobrachium; species Macrobrachium rosenbergii. The sequence continues at coordinate 43,215,786 of NC_089793.1, read as the reverse complement.
AAGGGAGATAAAGGAAAAAAACACTATTATTTCTTTGGAGAAAGCGCAACTAACTATTTACAATATAGACATAAAACAGGGAGAACAATAATTCATACACCTAGAACTCTCTGGAGTAAGCTATCATTATCATTTACATGTTTACTTACTGATGAAGGAAGCCCTTGAATTTGCCCTAATGATATAATCGAGTGAGATTCTTCCATATATACACATACACGCACGGAGGAGAGGAATGGAGAGGAGATGAGAGGAGCGGAGTAGAGAGCATCATCGGAGAGCCTCTAATAGAATAGCAAGAAGCCTCTAATCACCTTGTTAAGATCCTCGACGCGCCTCGGTAATGGCTTACTTGGTGGTTGGGAAGATCCAGAGGAACAATTACGTGGTTAGGCTGTTAGAGGGGGTGGCGAGGGTAAAATTGTGGCTAATTGGACGTAATTGATTGGCAGCGGTTAATAAACGGTTCGACGACGGTCCGCTGGACGACAATAGTTATTAGTCTCGGACTTCTATGGCTTTGCTCAGGGAGAACATGACTATTTGGTAAGAGTGTGGGCGAGGGAGAGGGGGGGGGGAGATGGGAATGGCTGACTTAAAGGAAAGCTTGGGTAGTGACTGAAGGACAGGTAGACAGATGGCGAGGGAAAGGGGCTTAGGACAGGTGGGAGGGAAGAGCCTCTGAGTGACAGGATGTAAACATTAAGGACGTGACGGAAACTGCCTGTTTTATGTGGTGAATTTCAACCTCAACGGCAGTGCACTTCGCAGGCAGGAAGATCAGTTGCCTGCTTTAAACACTCTAAATACATTCAATGCGGTCAAAGCGAAATTAAGTCCATAACTATGCAAACAGATGACGCATAAGAAATTAAATTCCAAGAACAGACTCGTTTTGAAAAGGAAGGGCATACCCACTAACCCAAAGTGAATATTTAGGAGCTGATAAATAGCGCTTGGCAACTCGGACAAATTATGCTAAAAATCTTTATCTGATACTCGATTGTTTTTCCTCTGCCCGACCTACATGTTACAGTCTGATCATCAGCAAGAGAGTGAGAGAGAGAGAATCAACCCGCTAATTCTGAACACCTTCAACGTTGAAGAGAGAGAGCGTCATCTAAAACGTTGGAAAGATAGGACAGCGAAACCACTGTATACAGGACAAACAAATGACAAGGAATGTCACTATTTTTTTTACATTGTGGACGACCTCACGTATTTTTTTAGATGTATCTTTGTTTCTCCACCAGCTTATTACATTTATTAGTATCATTACTATTCTTACATCAAGCTTATTATTTATCTTAACTGAGTCTGCGGCCGCGCCGTGGTCCCGTTGTAGATGTTCCCATTATATTTTCACTGTTGTTTTATTTTTTCTCGTGTCAAAATTTTCTTATTTTACCTTCCACTATTGTTATTTGTCCCATCAGAATATCATTATTATTATTAACGTCAAGTAATCGTAAAGCATCTTTACTGCATGTTCTTCAGTGAATACTATTCGCTAATGTCAGCATAACCCGTCGGTACCATTTCATGCATACAACAAAACAACAACAACAACAATAATAATAATAATAATAATAATAATAATAATATTATTATTATTACTATTAGTAGTAGTAGCAGTAGTAGTAGTATTAGTTTTTTCAATTTGACAGTATTACCTTTTATTGTCGCTGCTGTATCAGCATACTGCATTTGTGTGTGTGTGTATATATATATATATATATATATATATATATATATATATATATATATATATATGTGTGTGTGTGTGTGTGTGTGTGTGTGTGTGTGTGTGTGAGATTACATTTACACAAAAATTACTAGAAACTGCGTTAGAAAAATTTGAGTTTAAGGAGATATAAGGAAAAAGCGAGAGAAGAGCAATAGATACAGAGAGAGGAAGGCAGACATTCAGGCAAGGAGAGATTAAAAACGACGACACAACCGCATCATGTAGCCGTTCCATGACCATTATGACGTTCCCCGGGCGTCGTTATCAATCAAGTTATGGAGTTATCATCACATTGGACTAAGTGAGACATTAACCACGGGGAGAGGGCTGGCGGATGGGGTTCTGCTAGTGATAGTAACCAGCGCGGATGGGGGAGGGGGAGGAGTCTAGGGATGAGGAGGAGAGAGGGACGACTTTGGTGATTTGGAACTGACTGGTGTGTGATTTGATGGTGATGGATGGTGTGCTATTTGGCGATGACAGATGCGGGAATCAGCTGTTAGCATGTCAGGCGATGACTGCGAGAGAGAGAGAGAGAGAGAGAGAGAGAGAGAGAGAGAGAGAGAGAGAGAGAGAGAGAGAGAGAGAGCGTTTGAAAATGACTGGTATACAGAGAGGCTGAAGTTTTTAACAGATTACATTGCTAATTGTTTTACCTTGCAGGATGAGGATTATCTAGTTGAGGCCCTTCCGTTTAGGATTGCGTTTTCACGGAGCATTAAACACTCGCTGATTTCTCTCTCTCTCTCTCTCTCTCTCTCTCTCTCTCTCTCTCTCTCTCTCTCTCCATCCCAGCTGCGACCCACAACGGTTGGCTAACAGATAGGTACATAATGCACTGCTTAAGTCAAAAGAGGCACACAGAATTAAAGAAACGCGCCCATATCGACCCACCTCGTCCGGTTCGAGAATTGAGCACTGGTCACACAGTTCTGTGAGATGAGCGCGCTTACCACTGGTCACTGAGAGAGAGAGAGAGAGAGGCCGTGATGAAATGACCATCTGAAATAAATGTCATAAATGAAGCATTTCTGCAATATTTATATGGTTGGCTGTAATAATAATAATAATAATAATAATAATAATAATAATAATAATTATTATTATTATTATTATTATTTTTATTACTGTAACTTCGCAGTCTGTTTAAAGTCAACTCTCAAATATTTCTCCGAAATTTTGCCCAGATATCTGAAAAAACACGACCATAATTGGGAGCAAAAGATCTAAAGCACGCTCATTACATACACAAACACACACATACACATACACACACGCACACAAAGAAATACAAACACACACAACGGTCAGTACAAATACCTTAATTATTAATCATAGTACTACGTTTTGATTAAGGGTAAACCAAGATTTTTTCCATGATGTTGGTGAATTTTCTCAGAGTAAATGTTCGTAAAAATATGAGAATAGAATGAACAAAACTGCTTTAGCAGCTATAAAAGTGTGCTATTTATTATTATTCCACTGCAATTGACTACAGCTCCGCCTTTGTAGCGACAAGATGATCGAATAACGAGGTGATGACGTATAAAGATAAGAACGGAAAACCAAGAACCAAAGAAGTCAATCGAGAAGACAAGTGTTACAAGCAAAAAGAAATCACTGAGAGCTGCGTTCGTGGGTCTAGCGGCGTTATTATCGTAATTACAGAAGCACTTCTGACTGATCATGCATCGCGGTTATGACGAATGACGTAATTGAACGATGACATGCAATGGATGCTTTTAGTCTGTCTGTCTTTCTGTCTTAAACTTCTTGCTGTCTTTCTTGAGATCCCACTCCTCCTCTCTTCACTAACAGCTATTATTCTCTCTGCTTATTTGTCTTTCCAACGACTCATAAAATGGTGATTAGTGATGGATGAGGACGAATGCTTCTCTCTGGTTTCTTACCAGTAGGGTTGGGCTTGGGTGGGGGAGGGTGAAGAGGAGGGGTTGGGGGTAGAATACATTAGCTGTTATGGTTACGTATTAAGCAGCGTTTTCTCTTTTAGCCGCGGTTATAAATAGTCGACTTCGGTTTCATGTGCGAGGAGCGATCGAATACTTTGTTTCACACGCATACACACGCACACATTTATATATATTTGTACAGCATATATATATATATATATATATATATATATATATATATATATATATATATATATATATACATACTACTGTTTATATATATACATGTGTGTTCGTGTTTGTACTGTTTATATATATACATATGTGTGTGCGTGTTTGTGTTTGTGTGAATAGCAAAGTGTTCGATCATCCCTAACCTCTCTCTCTCTCTCTCTCTCTCTCTCTCTCTCTCTCTCTCACACATATTTATACATATTTGCATTGAACAAAGAATTCAACATCTGGAAAAACAACAGGAGGTCAGCAAAGCGACGCCCCTTTGACAAAAAACACCCGATTGTCATGTGAATGTTCACTCACTCGGTAATTACTTCTCGGTCGGCAGCGTTCGGCAATTACCAAACATACTTTTAAAAGACATTCCGCTAAGTATGTAAGGTAATTAGCAGCAATGGCGAGGGAGAATAGAAGGCTGACAAGAAAGGTGCAATCTATGTATATATACACTGCAATGTTTACTCAGCGCGTTCAGTGTACATTTATCCGGTATAAAACAACAACTCGAAGGGCATCCTGTTTGTATACAACGAGCATCATGACGCAGCACTAATTATTGCTGTTCTAATTATTATAATTAATAATATACAATCATTACAATTATTATCATGTAAAATGTCAGTTTATAATGAAACTGCAATATTATTATCATTGTTACACAGCGCTAATGCAAAGCTGTTCCTGTATTAAATATATATTTATACGCCTTCATATTGGGAAATTTCCTAATAAAACTGATATTACAGAAGTAAAAACAATACACTAAAAAGGAATTGCAACAGTCAGCAGATGCATGGTGCAACATGCAATTCACTCAAACTTTTAATATGATCTTGCAAAGGAACAGGATCTCAAATTAATGATTAGATAAGCATTATCGCAGGAAAGCTTAAGCGTTAAAATCACAGTCAATTGACTATTCAAAGAACGACAAATACGGTATAATGACGCTTTCGATTAGGTACAACGTCCCGGATGTGTTTTATCACTTCGTACGATGGATTTGTAGCATTCCGACCAGGAAGGATTAAAGAAAGAAATAAACACGTGAATAAAGAAAATACATAACAAAACCAGTAAAAAAAAACTGACATTAATAAAGCCCACAAAATTTCAGAAGCACTTACCTAGAATTACAGCTCGTGAGAGAGAGAGAGAGAGAGAGAGAGAGAGAGAGAGAGAGAGAGAGAGAGAGATTATAACTTGGAGTGGCCCTAAAAAAAAAAAAGTGACAGTTTAATTATGGAGTTGTTGCTCTCCGAACACATCGGGCCATTCCCTCGGGTTCTTCTGTCTCTCAAACCCTTGTTACGGGCAACGGATGTCATATCATACGTTGAAAGTATATCGCTGATCTCTAATAAGAAATTTATTGTGAATCTTATCTATATAGAGTACTCATGCACATGCGCGCTCAAGCTCAAACACACACACTGTGTAAGTGTGTGTGTGTATATGTATATATATATATATATATATATATATATATATATATATATATATATATATATAAAACACCCACATATATATATATGTATATATAATATATATACAAACACACATATATATATATATATATATTATATATACATTTATAGTGAAAAATTGTATTAACAGACAGATATGACTGAAATTAAGATACTAAGCGTTTTCATGTGAACACGTGCAAGCTGTAAAAGGAGCACTTACGGAGAAATTAAAAACTCTCTCTCTCTCTCTCTCATTGTAAGAATTAAATTTTTAGTATTAGAAAACGGCAGCTTATAAACCCAATGTAAAATTACGAGCCTGATTCTGTTTAATGGCATCAAGTGACATCTATTTATATCTTATCCCTGTTATATCTAATTGTATAGGGGATGCACATCATGTATTTATAAACAGTTTCAATTGACATCATTGAGAGAGAGAGAGAGAGAGAGAGAGAGAGAGAGAGAGAGAGAGAGAGAGAGAGAGAGAGAGAGAGATAAAATCTTAGTTTCAGATATTAAACTGGGAAAAAGATATTTACAATTTTTTCTTTTTGTTTACTGATCCAACCAATACTCAACTCTCATTTCTATTTTTTGAATGAAATGTGAATTGATGTTTGTAATAGCAGGTACTACTATTACGTAAATCTTATCGGCTTTGAATCCTTAGAATTATTATTATTATTATTAAACTGGTTTTGTCAGAAGACGCGCATATAAAAGACACAATGAAAATAAAGATAAAAAAAATTACTTTACAAACATAACCCAGATTAAGCAGTATAAAACCAACATTATCACCATTTCATTATCATCTTCATACACGCCAGTTAATCCCCACAAGTAGATGATACTGGTAGCACTAATGATGACGATGTTACTGATGACGACAGCGATGAATGGAAGCCGGATTACCTGACAACAACTAATTGTGGCAGGTGTGTGCCTGAAGGTGCTTGAGGAAAGCGTCTGGAGAGAGATGGCTGTGACGGATGGATCGTAAAGGCGGCACGACGGGTGTCATGTGACGTCAGGAGGAGGAGGAGGAGGAGGAGGAGGAGTAGAGGGAGGAGGAGCAGGTCGAGTTACCTGTGCGTAGGCGTGGTTAGGTTATGGCAGGGTGAAATAAGGTGGGAGACGTGGGTCGGGAGGGGAGGGGAGGGTGTCATACTGACAGCAGGCAATGTGTTGGCGCTGTTTTGTTAAACTCAAAAGTCTCACCAAATAATAATAATACACACACACACACACAATAATAATAATAATAATAATTCCAGCAAAAGGCCATATACAGAGATACACGAGGCAAATCCAATAGAGTACAAAAATATATATTATAGGAGATTAAAAAGAAATCTTGTACACTTCCTCTAAACTGTTGCTGACAACAGCAATAATAAGAAAGAAAATTATTTTCCCTCTAGAGACCATAATAGCATTATCATAAACAACCAAGATCCTTATCTGTAAGTCTGATCACAGATTCACTTTACAGCTAATGTTCAAATGGCTAATCTAATCACATCTAGTACTGAGATTCCACAGCCATTTTCTAATCCTCGATAAAGTTGAAATGCTCTCTCTCTCTCTCCCTCTCTACACATCATGGTGGTTATCGGGTTCAAAGATCGGCCACTTTGACATAATATAGACATCCAAGCACAAAAGACAGCCCTCCCGGCCACACACACACACACCAACACACACACACACACACACACACTCTCTCTCTCTCTCTCTCTCTCTCTCTCTCTCTCTCTCATAGTACCTTCATTTACATCATCGTCACCAGTGCGCCGCAGGTATTCACCATCAAGAAACCAGAGAGCCTATCGTTATCACCATATGGATCTCAGGACCTCCATCCGAAGACAGTCCCCACACCACGTGAGGACTGCCTCCTGGCGGAAACGTCTCAGAAAGGTGGAGGTGAAGAAGGAAGATGGGGACTTAAGGGGGAGGGAATAGTAACTACTGGACAATTTTTCTTTTTTAATGGTAAGATTTCGAGAACGTCAAGGGATACCAAATCTAACTCCACTGCTTTACAATTGAAATAAAAAATACTTATTAAAAAGCCCCAAAAATATCAGTAGAGAGAGAGAGAGAGAGAGAGAGAGAGAGAGAGAGAGAGAGAGAGAGAGAGAGAGAGAGAGAGAGAGAGAGACAAGCAGTTCAACTAATTAGGAAACGGAAGAAAGCTGCGAACACAGTATCTTAAAAGATTTAAAATGTACTCACTGCACAGGTATTGATTAAACATACACCAAAACTTTTCAAGGTAACAGTTTCAACTAACACATTTACAGGTATGGTTATGAAGACGAACTATAAGCATATATCACTAAAGGAAATAATATTGATCGTGCAATTCTACTTGTGCCATTACAAGCCTTTTCAGCTATTCAACTAATACGATATTTTCAAGATCCTTCCACTTCTCACATGTGCTAACATAACTCAAGGTAATTTCTCTTTTTGGGATAAGTGAATTTTGTCTGTTTTTTTTTTTTTTTTTTGGCAACAGTTCTTCATTTTTAATTTTTTTTGTAACAGTTCTTCATTTTTAAGGGAAAGAGAGATACTTATTCAAGCCCTGCAAGTTTTCTCTTTGTGTACAAAATCATGTTGTACGAGAGAGAGAGAGAGAGAGAGAGAGAGAGAGAGAGAGAGAGAGAGAGAGAGAGAGAGAGATAATTAAATGACGGGTGCATTTTTGGGTCGTCGATCGTATTGCATGTGTATACGAAAATCTGCATTCCTCGTAACGTTGGAATCAGATCGCCTGCGCTGAACTGCATACATTTTTCATCAGTGTAATAATTAAAACTGTTATATATATGTTACTGTTTATTTTGGAAGCACAGCCCGTTTTTCAGCGCTACTGAACTATTTACGAGAAAGTGCCGAAGAGGAAGGGGAGAGAAGGGGGGGGGCAGCTAAAAAATTCCCTAGAGGAGAGAAAGCGGTTGTCCTTGTAGAGAGAGAGAGAGAGAGAGAGAGAGAGAGAGAGAGAGAGAGAGAGAGAGAGAGAAGGGAAAGAGTAAGGGGGGAGGGGGTAAGAGAGGTCACGGACCAGGACCCTAAGCACTGCGGTAGGGGGTGGCGGAGTCAAGTGCTTAATAGCCTAAGTGGTGTTAGCGCTACTCTGTGCCAACCCTCATGTTTATTTAAGACGGGTCCTCAGACTTTGAGCGCAACGTCCTCTCCCCCTCCTCCCATCCTCATCCTCTTCCCCCAACACCACGAACCTCTCTCTTAATTCCTCCCCGTGCCCCTTCCCTCAGAAGGGGAAGAGGGTCGCTGGATGTGTCATCATGGCATTTAAAACTCGACGTTCAACAATCCCTTTGATTTGCCGTATATTATATGATGACGGTCACCAACGCAACCCCCTTCCTCCCTCCCTCCCTCCCTCCCCCTCCCACCAACATCCCCAACCAATCTCGACACTCAGAGCATCCATCCATTTACGGGAGCCCCATTTACTATTAGGAACTACCTCCACCAAATCCCAAACATTTTAGAACACACTGAGTCTTCGTCATATGTATATTTCAATAAGCTGAGCTTTAGAGTAGCAGCAGTGCTCTCGAAAGCCAAGAATCTCTCTCTCTCTCTCTCTCTCTCTCTCTCTTGCTAGAATACACCACCTGGCATCTGTAAGAACCATGTGGTACGGCCATTAGCGTCACGTCCAAACGGAACTTCAAAACAAACGGACTTATGGCGACCTGTCATTAGGACTGATTTGGCACTGCTATGAAAAGGAGGAGGAGGGAGTAACTGTTATACATCTTCATTTTGGAGGAACTTGAGATTGGTCTTTTCCTCCTCCCTTCCCCCTCTTCGCCAACGGCCCCCACCCTTCTTCCCCCACACGTGCACTTTGCATTACATCCGCAGTCAGCTCTCTCTCTCTCTCTCTCTCTCTCTCTCTCTCTCTCTGCCGCAGGAACGATCAGGATCTGAGTCACATACTTTAGTTCTCCCAAGACCGTCTTTATCTCTCGTTGGATGCTGTTACTAATGGACAAAAGAAAAAACTATACTGATTTGAGGACAAAAAGCTTAATAAATAGATAAGAGTAAAAACACAGACTGTCTTTATACTAATAAATAGTGAATTATTTCAATATTGCAAAAAACACCAATGACTTCAAAAGATTTACGCTTACAGTAACTATTATCATCATTATTATTATTGTTTAAAACAATAATATAAATTTTACTTATACTACTGAAACTGCCTGCTGATGCTATTGTTAATATAATAATAATAATAATAATAATAATAATAATAATAATAATAATAACAGCAGTAATGACGCTTTTGTCTTGATCTTGATTATGAGAATTGCATAATAGATAACTCCTAATTATTATTCCCAATACTGAAGATGACACTTCACTCAAAAGGAATCACATCGTCATTAGCTACAAAAAAGAATCGCCACATCAATATCACTCATTAAGATTTTCCCAGAGCGTAAGAAAAAAAAAAAAGCATCGGGGTCTGTTACTGAGTAACGCCTCATTGCCTTCTAGTTATGCCCACTGGATTAATCCGACGTCGTTTTAAATGCAGCGGATCTGGCGATAGACTGATTGCCGGGGTGTGTGTGTGTGTGTGTTTTCGCGAAGGAACTGGCAATTTAATATCCTATCTACCTAAACGAATGAGGAGGGCATAATTAAGGCTGAATGGAGAAAAGTTGCAAATTCTCAGAGGCAAGACGCTTCTTAAAGGAAAGAGGTTTATAGATTCCATCTCGAAGTTATTACCTAACCCAAGCCTACAGGAAAGACGCTAAAGAATGAAAAGAGAAAAAGGGTCTTCTCTAACCACAAGGGAACTTCCAGACTCGCATATTGAAAGAAAATGGTTCATAGAATCTGAGAGAGAGAGAGAGAGAGAGAGAGAGAGAGAGAGAGAGAGAGAGAATTTCAATCAGGGAATGGTCTCTTCTCCGACACGGCTACAGATGCAAACGAGATTCGCAATGCGCTGGTACCATTTAGGTACCGGTTAAATACGTGAATGGGACGCTTTATCGTCTAATCCGAGATGACTTGCATACCAACGTGTGCTTAGTTGTAAATGGGCATACATTTTTAAGTATGAATATAAATGCGTTTCAGTTATTATTATTATTTTTATTATTATTATCAACTTTGCTACTCAAGAATTCACTCGTACTCAATTATTCTACTGCAAAGTTCATTACTCAATAAAGTACCTCTGACAATTATCTGAGATATTCGGCACATTTCAGACCTTCAGCGGTACCACGAACTTAATCTCCTCTTCGTTAATTGCTTCCAAAACGAACTTGTCTCGAGAAAATTCTGGGAATGAAACCGAATTCGTTCATGCGTGACTGCCGGCCCCTTCCCTCCCCGCGTCATAACTATGAAGCAATTTGTAAGCACTCACTCGCAATGAGCGCTGATGAGAGGGCGGGGTTTCTTTTCGGGAAATGATGCAATAGAGGCTCTCGCGAGGCCATTTAAGCTCTCTTGGACGCAGGAGGTTTAGCGTTTGGAAGACGGTGGACAGCCTTTGAGGCCATAAGTGCCGCAATACTTTTGTCTCTCCTGACTCTGAGGTGCTTGCGAAATCATTCTATTGTAAATAAACTATACTATACAAAGCAATTATTGCTCATGCAGGACTAAAAGTAACAATCCAAAGACACAATTACAACCATTTGACAACTGAAAACACATTACTCTGACTCTCTGCTGTCATTCATTCATCAAAATAATGTGGGACAGAAAATTAACAAAAAAAAGAAAACGCTTTCATATTTTATGTTTACAAAGAAAAGCCATAGAAATAAAAAAAAAACATGACCTTTCACATTCATCTGATTTTGGGAAGTAGATATACTCTGAAAATCCTCATGTCACATTTGCAACTGATTTTGTTGTACTGCAGAAGACTGAAGGAGCTGTTTCAAGAGCACGCGCCACTTTACTTTTCTCACAGAATTAAAACTGTGTCATGAAGAGATTATGGCATCCGTCCTAATGGTCAGCTGCTTTCCCACCACCAAGAAAAAAAAATCTGTGCTTCGCGGAACCAGAGGAAAATGAAAGGTATATGCTGTATTACCTTGCAAATGCTACTTTGCATGTCACATTTGAAAGGTTCTACATGTAGAGGACCATTTCTTAAAAAATATATTTTTCATCAAATGCAAAGGTTGCTCTTACAGGTAACCTGACATCCCTTTCTAGCCCAGACCCATATGAAAGCAAGATGAAAGGGGAAGCAAAAGAGCAGACTTGATTTCTGAGGGAGCGATAGAGACCCGTCTCTTAAAATAAAGACGAACCCCCATTATAAAAATAATAATAATAATAATAATAATAATAATAATAATAATAATTATTATTATTATTATTACTTGGTGACCACCCTCCGAAAGATGTTTTACCCTTCCGTCTTACCGAAGATAGGCGCTCTCACACTAGACGGATCACGCCAGGAAAGAGCAGCCTTAACTGCCTTTTTGAAAATGCTGCAATAGTGACACTTCTACGTGGCTCTGGTTTGTACATGCTAAACCGCCCAAACGAGCAGGAGCTGCCCATCCATCTTGTCAAGCATAAAAAATAAGGGGGTCTAATTTCTCTGTTAGCTTAACTGACTTGCAGATGATGAACAAATACAGAAAAAAAAGGCTACTGAAAGGCAGTAAATATCCTCTCTCTCTCTCTCTCTCTCACAAGGAGAGACAAATGGAGAAACGGGTAAGGGGGAGGACGGGGGGGGGCTGGTTAGTGTGGGTGAGTTTTGTTTATTCTGAAAGTGAAACCGCGGAGGCTCCCAAACTCGGTCCCAGAGTCATAATTATTCACAAACGCTACCGGGCTCAACTTTACATGGATGGTGAATAACAATGAAGGATGAATCTGTCCAGGATATATCCTCGCCCAATCTCTCTCTCTCTCTCTCTCTCTCTAGGATTTAATTAACAATTAGACACTACCAGGTTTACTTATAAACGTTATTCATAGTATGGATAATTTTAATATCATTTGCAACTTTTGCAATAAAATCAAGTTCTGTTGTTGTGGTTGAGGCTGCAAACTGCCACAAGAACGTGCTGGGGACATTCTCAGGTAGTCGCACACACTAATGTCAATTCTCAGGGGAACGAGACGGGTCAGGAACGGAAGAAGTATTGATGAGACATCCTTAAGGAAAAGGTAGACGCAGGTGCATCTGACCTTCAAGGAGAGGACGGAATATCGGCGCGAGGAAAGCTTAAAAGACGTGAGCATGCATCTTAAGCAGGCATTCTCACCTGGATTTGAACCACTGACCCGTGATTTACTAGGCCAACAATATATCCCCTCAGACATAGAGGGTATAAAGGGTGTAGAGCCAGTGATGCCACTGCATTTACTTGCTGGTAGAAAGTTGGGAGTGGGGCCGGGTAAAAACATGGAGATGGATGAAGTAGACAGCAAAGATGCTACAGCATTTGCAGTAGTATCTATGGCTCCACTTCTTTTATGACTCTTGGGTCCGAATGGTAAACAGAGGTCAGCGGTTCTAATCGCCAAAGAGGAGTTTGTTTCATCAAAACTAAGCATCTTCGACAACAAAAGCAAGTTATCTATGAGGAGCTTGTCTGGCAAAACCGATAACTCTCGCAATGACAACGGAGTATGAAAATTATCAGATATAGCTGTTGGGTTCTAAGACATGGGGTTGAAGTGTAGGTGTTAACTGTATGAATCTTATCACTTAGAAATGCATTTTTTCATGATATTTTTTGAGTACGGAAATTTAGCTAATGATATATTTCGCTGTCGGTTACCACAGTGTGGCTCTAATTTCTGGTACTAAATCAATGAATGACTCAATTAATTCCTCCTTATTCTTCCGCCCCCTCTCCCTATCATTCCTTCTCGGCTGTTAAATTCCTTGGCATTTCATTCTGATAATATCGGAACTCTCTTTCCGTCCTACCACAACAATACCTACCAGCTTTGCACCAGCTGGTACCAAAACGTCCTCACCCATACACTGAAAGAGGAGAACCAGAAAAAGCTGAGAGAGAGAGAGAGAGAGAGAGAGAGAGAGAGAGAGAGAGAGAGAGAGAGAGAGAGAGTCAACTGGTTCGTTTTATGTTAGTAAATTAGCGCATTGGATAGGGTATGACTCAATGTGAGACTGCCATAATTTCTGTGATATACCACCCCTACCAGGAAAATGACCCACCAGCCTCAGCACCCTCAACCCTCAAATCCACGTCCCCCTCCTCCCCAGGCCCTATTAAAACTCCCACTAAGAGCCTGTTCATATTACTCGTGCCTAACCACATGTCGTATGCTCTGTTCGCGCGCAGATACTCTAGAGTTTAATACGCAGTGTAATGAACGTCTGCGAGGTGATCTTGCGGTTTGAAAATAGAAAAGATGATTGAATGACAACGCAGTTTAAGCTCTGCAATGATCGAGAAATTACATTTCAGAAACCTGATGCGGAGCACATGGACACACACACGGACACACACACATAATCTTTTCTCCTTAGTGGTGGAGCGTTGAATAAGGCGATACCTTACCATTTTTACCAGGACTTGGAGCTGAAGCTGTTTGCCCCCACGCCCTAACTATTGAGGATGACAGAGCCTCATTTGTTTTCGGTCAATTGCCCGAGTACTCGGAGGATCCAGTGCACCTCAACTTGACTTATTGGAAGGCAAGCCATGAGTCAAACATATGAAATGACAACTTATAACATAACATGAACTGATAATAGAACTAGTACAAATACTTATGATAAATCTCAAGGGACCTTTCAACAAAGAGAGAGAGAGAGAGAGAGAGAGAGAGAGAGAGAGAGAGAGAGAGAGAGAGATGGAAGGACATATAATGAGAAATTTTGGTCGAAACAAAAGAAAGAGTGAGAGAGGGAGAGACTGACACGTACCTCCATGAAAAGGAATGAGTAAAGGAGAGATTCAACCAACGAATGCATCCAGACATAAACGAAAAAAAAAAAAAGATCTTCGAAGGGGAAACGCAGGATGTGAAAAGGGGGAAGATTAAATGCATATGAAAATCAAAACCAGTTTGAGGGGAAATGGATAAGGGGAAAATAAGAATGTTGCAACCCCTCTTGCACAGACACACATAACGCGGAATGGAAAACAAAGTACGATGCAAATCAATCATGCAACCTTACTTGAACTCACTTTACAGAGGCAACATGCAAAGTTTTAGATATAAAGGGAACTGAGGAATGGACTCCCTCGCAGAGAGAGAGAGAGAGAGAGAGATTATTGCACCTCTACTGTTGATTATAAGAAAATAGGTTTTTCTCTTTCTCTCTCTCTCTCTATACATACATACAGTACATACAATATAATATATACACACACACACACACACACATATATATATATATATATATATATACAGTATATATGTGTGTGGAGATAGTGTGTGTGTGAGAGAGAGAGAGAGAGAGAGAGAGAGAGAGAGATGCATCTCATAAAAGGGTTCATGAGATGAAAGCAACTCGCAACCTCATTCATCCAAATCTTCACTCATTTCACCTATTATCAAGTTTACCCCGGTTCTTCCCTTCGGCGGTATATGCGAGAACAAAAAAGAAATTGAAAAGCAGGAGACAGAGTGAGACTAATGATGAAGAGATAAAAGATGGAAGGAAAGGAAGAAGAAGGAGAAAGCGTCGAACCACTTAAATGGTTGGGAACAATGAACGCTTAAAAGATAGTCTTCAGTGGAAGTCAGAAGGAGCAGTGCAATTCTAATTTCTTTTTTTCTGGAGAGATTTCGTTACCGTGATCCCGGGAGAATGACATAAACTCATGCGAGACCTGTATTTTGCACAAAGTATCATCCCTAAAGCGTCTGCTGATTTGTGCGAGTAATGAATTTTGCAGAAGCTTTGTCCTCCAGCGGTCTGAAAGTCTGGAAGCCATCAGTTCAAGGGATTAATCCTGGATACGGATTAGAAGTAAGGGAAGCTTTCTGAACTGGAAGTTCGTCCCTGCAGTGTCTATACAAAAACAAGTTTTCTCTTCGTGGCGTTTCATCCCTGAATATTATGAATCTGCGCAAGAATTTGTTGTGGAAAGGAATGGAACATAGAGTTTAAGCCAAAGGCCAAGAACTGGGACCTATGAGGTCATTCAGAGCTGGAAAGGAAACTGAGAGTAAGTAGGTTTGAAAGGTGTAACAAGAGGAAAACCTCGCAGTTGCACTATGAAATAATTATTAGGAGAGGGTGGATAGCAAACTGGAAGAAAGATAACATGAATGGAAGCACAGTAAAAGAAACGAAAGGGGTTGCAGCTAGGGGCCGAAGGGATGCTGCAAAGAACCTTCAGTAATGCCTATAGTGCACCCCATGAGGTGCACTGATGGCACTACCCCCTCCCCCCCCACGGGGGAGAATTTGTTGTGAATAGTACCTCATGCCTGAAGCTATTAAAAGACATTGGAAAATTTCTGACCAAGGGTTTCACCACTGAATGAGCTATGAATCTGTGGAAGTTTCATGTGCATGGGCTTCATCTCTAAAGCTCATGTATTCTTCCCTGAAATGGCTATGAAGCTATATGATTAATTCATCAGCCAGAGGAAAACGGAGGTAGTGAATGCTGTCTTATTTTCCTCCGAAATCTCCCTCCCTCCCTCACCCCGTGTTATTGGGGAAAAATCCTTCTCTCTCTCTCTCTCTCTGGAAGAAATAGCCAAATACAACAAAACCATATAAATGTCACTGGACGTTGCATCAACAAGGATTAGATTTGAAGAAAAGAAATCAATACGCTTTAATTAACAATTCATAAACACCCTGACTTCTCGCTGACTATATCAATAAAGATTAACTGAAGGGGGCTTAAACTATCGTCGTATCACTACAAACATAAAAACTGCCCACGCGTTGTAAAGGAACACGCAGGAAAAAAAAATAACAAAAACAAACCCCCGTCTCAAATGTTATCTCTATTTATGCTAGTGAGACACTACTTAGTGCCAGAGACGATTAAGTGAAATCCCCTTTTTAATCGAGTGATCCTATCCTGGGCGAGTTGTCTGATGAGAACAACCTTCTCTCTCTCTCTTTCTCTCTCTCTGTTTCTCATTCTCTGTATCTCTGCCCTCGCAAGGGCTCCCTCTGTGCTGGATTATGACTGGCTACAGCCGGGGCCTGCACCCCGACGGTGGATTTCCATTGGCCGGGAACACGGCTTGGCCTAATCCTTCGGAGGGTTGGCGTAACACAGAACCAATCATGGCACAGGAGGATTATGGAAGGCAAGCGCAGGCAGGCAATGCTGATGCCCTTTAAGTGTTGCAAAAAGAGGCTATTGGCATCCTATACCCCTCCCCCTTCTCCTCCTCTTCCTCCTACTCAACGGATAACGGTTAATCTTTTAACTAAATAATGGTGAAGTGACCACGTATGGGGAAGGGGAAATACATTCCCACAGAGAGAGAGAGAGAGAGAGAGAGAGAGAGAGAGAGAGAGAGAGAGGAGACAGGGATAAATGGAAAAGGAGGACAGGGATGATATGGAGAAATGTTGCATTCGGTAAGATTTGAAAGATAAAAAAAAAAAAAGAAACACGCGAGCCCTTTTAGCATGAGGAATGCACAGAGAAAGGAGAAAGAGAAAAAGAGAGGGAGGCACGAAATAAGAAATAAGATAAAACGAAGTGAAAAAGGGAAATGGCATAAAGCGAAACAGACTCAAATGTTGTAAAGGGAGAAGGGCCAAGCTGAAAGATCTCAGGTAGACAAATATGCAGAGATGGTTTTCTGATCGAGCGAGCTTTTGGGCTTCGGTGAACTCGCCTTCAGTCGTGACCATCCTCCTACAAACGGGGTGGTCCCTCTCTCTTCCTTGAACGAAGCAAAGTGGATGCTGAACGATAAAGGCGATTCAAATAATACAAAAAAAAAAAAAGATACTAATGGTCAAAAGAAGAGGGGACGAATAATTGGGAGAATAAAGTGAAGAATGTAAAAAGAAAGGGAAAAGGAATCCCCTGAAAATAATGAAGTTGATTAATCTAGCTGGTGACTCAGAAGCACCAAGAATTGGGCCAATAAATTGCTAGAGTTAACTGGTACAAATAACCTCACTATGATTCAGAAGATCCCTCTTTCTCTCTCTTTCACTGTCTTTCCTCCCCTTCCTACATGGTCATTGCCTGGCCATGATGGGGAGGTGGAGAACAAGTCTTACCTTAGAGAGAGAGAGAGAGAGAGAGAGAGAAGCAAGTTATTCACTGACGTCTGTCGGAAATAATTATCTAAGTAGATATAAAGATAAACGGACAGAGAGAGAGAGAGAGAGAGAGAGAGAGAGAGAGAGAGAGAGAGAGAGAGAGAGAATGTGGATCCATGACATCTGTCTAACTTATCGTCTAGTTCTTGATTTAGCACACTCCCATCATAGATTAGCTATTTCATCGGTGACATTTCATGGCCCAATCAGAAACGATGCCATGCAGTTACTAACAGGTTGGAAAATTACAGTACTTACAGAGCAATGCAACTCGTGCGCTACTTCTTCAGATCATTCTTAGTCTTATATATTTTTGTCAGACAGTTTACCTGAAAAAAATGGAGTTGAAAAAATTACTGGAAACTGAGACCATAAATCAAAGCAACTGCGAGTTAAGTAATCACTGACAAAAAGAAATTAATAAAAGAGAGAGAGAGAGAGAGAGAGAGAGAGAGAGAGAGAGAGAGAGAGAGTCACAAATGAACAGTTTGATCATAGAGAAAATATCCTTACGTACTGCACAGCGTCACACACGGCTTAGTCACCTGTTCACACTTCATTCCAATAAGAACCTTAATTACCGTGGCAGTAGAGCGGGGATAAATCAGCCTTTGGGGCTCTGCCATGTATCACACTGCTCCATTATACACTTAACGAACCAAGGCCATCTTCGGGAACAGATCAGGGGTTAAACTCCCTCCCCTCCCCACTCCCTCTGTCTTCTCTCTCTCTCTCTATCTCCCATTCTGTACTCATTACCATTTCATGAGAATATTGAGCATTTCCGACGAAACCGCGGAACGAAACCCATGAAATGTTAATAGAGGTTATAAAAAGATGACTAAACTGTTAACTTTAGAGGATATGCCAATTCCATAACAGAGAGAGAGAGAGAGAGAGAGAGAGAGAGAGAGAGAGAGAGAGAGAGAGGGGGGCGTTGGGGTAGATGTTGCAGAAGCTCTCTCTCCATCTCTCTCAGCGTTGCTGCAACAACAACAACATCCGTCAGCGGGAAAGGTCCCCTTCTGTGGGAGTAATTAGGGCTATTGAGGCGCCCCTGAGGAGGCGACCCCTGGGGAAGGACTAGGAAGAGGAGGATGAGGAGGGCGAGGATGAAGAGGCCTGTAAAGGACGACCGCGGGAATTAGAGGATACCGAGACAAGGAGAACCAGCCTGGACTACTCTACACTACCCTCCCCAATCCTGCCATAATCCTCCGTGAGGTCCCACAAAGTATCCTTCAGCCCTTTTCTTCCTTCCGCAACGCCTCCTCCTTTAAACCAATCATCGTCTCCTTAGTGCAACCCTCGCAGGCCACAACACCGCCATCTTGTCCTGATGATTATCAAATGGGATAATGCCCCGAGTTTGAACGGGAGAAATAGGACCCCGGCGTCCTTAACGAGGTTAGGTTAACTCTCAGGAAGTCCTGTCAAAGGAGATGAGAGACACGTGTTGTGTGGAGATATCAAAAGGGCTTGTGTGTGTGTGTGTGTCTATGTGCGCTTGACCCAGTTTTCTTGGTTTTGTAATCAAGTCTTGTAAATCAAGCGTTTTGAAAAAGTCCTAACTTCTTAACACAACATAATTACGTTGAAGTTAATAGCTTTTGCTCATCCCTTCCCTTCTCTTAATTTTAGATTAGCTGCTGGGCAAGATTATATTTCGCTTCACGAACCCTTCTATGTGATACTAAGTACTGTCCAAGCATTGGCTACTTCTTATGACCACATTTTAGTGTTTGCTGTTGGTAAACCAAAGTCAAAATACTTATTCTCTGCTTGAAAAACTAAAAAGATAAAATCCGTCAGTCTTTCGAAGGAATCTGATTTTCTATTTCTTGTCACAACTGCATGCCGTCAGACCTCAGGATCCCTGAATATAAGTTTACTTATTTAAATCAGATGGCTTCTGACAACTGACTGTTTTTCTCTGTGATGTGGAGTTTGAAGTTGAAGTCATCAGATCCTAACTTCCACCTGGTTTCTCACCATTTGTGAATTAGATGATGTCAAACTCTTAAGGTTCATTGTTTTAACCTCATTTCAAGTTGAAAACCCTTTGCTTAGGAAAAGGTCTTGTATGCTGTATGCTGTGTCAATATAGTATAGTTTGAGTAAACCCTAATATAATTAGTGGGTGTGAACGCTTCATCAGGAAAGTTACTCGCTGAGACATTATGATTTTAGCATTTGAAGTTCTCATGAATTTTAGGGACCATCCGTAAATGGTATCTACGAGCTCACTAATCGTGTAAGTTTTGAAGAGCTGAAATATATGCAAATGACGGATTTCTTAATGTTAAGTCATTTTCTTTCCGAGAGAGAGAGAGAGAGAGAGAGAGAGAGAGAGAGAGAGAGAGAGAGAGAGAGAGAGAGAGAGAGGTTATGCAAACCTGCCCGATGAAATTCAGAGGCATATTTGTTATTTATTTAAGATCAATCAGATACAGTAATCATCACAACACAGTTTCTTCTTGTGAAGTAACAAAATGTGGAAAAGGGAAAACGAAATTTAATAATTTGATAGAAAACCTCACTGAATTATATAGTAATTAATAATTACCCGTTATTCGTTTTCCCTTCAAAAAAGGGATAACTATAGCGTAATCAACAGTGAAGTCTCTCTCTCTCTCTCTCTCTCTCTCTCTCTCTCTCTCTCTCTCTCTCTCTCTCACATATCCTTGTTTACCCGTTGTTTGTTTATCCAAGCCTCTCGGCGATCGTATCGCTTTCCAAATGCCCCCTCCCGCTATTGGCGTTGAGGAGTTAAGGACCGCAATTAGAGTTTAACTCGAACCACGGATCGTAAATATCAAGAGATGATTATGCCATCGAATAAATATAGATCAAGTGAATGTTACAGGTGAAATTCTCCCCCTTCCCCTTAACCCCCTTCACATCCACGCCTACGTCTTTACTCCTGCAGTGCCGACGAGCTCGTTTTCGTTCTGACCATCAGCGCTTACTGTTTTTAAAATCACGTAGGTGAGCCTGTGTTATCATGGGAAGTGATTTATATATATATATATATATATATATATATATATATATATATATATATATATATATATATATATATATATAATTATAATCACTTTTGTAATGTAACACTTATCATAGATAATGCAGGTGAAAAATAAGAGACGGTGTGTATGTCCCGACCGGTTTCGGCTTTATTTCCAAGCCATTGACGAAGGACTGATACATTGTATTAGAAGTCACAAATATATATACTACAGAAACAGAACTGACGACCATACACGACCGTTTCAGACTACAGATCCACTCACAGGCGGGTGTAAAGGTAGGAGCGGCCTTCTAAACTCATTTGGCCAAAAATCACAGATCTGTAGTCTCCTATGGCCGGTACATTTATCAGTATTGTCCCCTGAGAGTATATTGTGATTTTTAGCCAAATGAGTTTTGAAGGCCACTCCTGCCTTGACACCCTCCCGTGGGTGGATCTGTAGTCTGAAACGGTTGTGTATGTTCGTCAGTACTGTTTCTGTAGTATATATATTTGTGACTTCTAATACAATGCATCAGTACTTCGTCGATGGCTTGGAAATAAAGTCGAAACCACTCAGGACCTGCACCCCGGCTCTTATTTTTCACCTGTGGTAATGTGTGAGATTATATATATATATATATAATATATATATATATATATATATATATATATATATATATATATATATATATATATATATATATATATATATATATATATATATATATATATATATATATATATATATATATATATATATATGCTGGCTGAGACAAAATCAGAAATTATGGAATAATTAACAAAAGCAATTTTGTAAAATTATAAATTTTATCAAACCACACCTACATGTATCTTCATTGTTTCCATGGCTGTTTACATTAGTCTTTGCTCCCC
The DNA here is from genome assembly GCF_040412425.1 of Macrobrachium rosenbergii. Taxonomy (NCBI): domain Eukaryota; kingdom Metazoa; phylum Arthropoda; class Malacostraca; order Decapoda; family Palaemonidae; genus Macrobrachium; species Macrobrachium rosenbergii. Next base: position 43,194,224 of record NC_089793.1, on the reverse strand, counting down.
TACCTTTTTTTTAATTTTTTTTTTTTTTTACAAATCATGCTGGTATTTAAGCAAAGTCGCCCATAATCATGACTAATCACCAACCGATCACATTTCCCCTAGCAATGGAAGTGCATTTTACGTTACCGACCTATTTTTCATAAAGCGTTCCCTTTAGAAATACCCTTTCATATTGCTCTGGCATCTGCAGCTGGTCCGAACCTTAGGGTATGTGCCGTCACCTCCTCCATCATGAATCGCTGAATGCAAGGCAAAGAGAAAATCGAGCTTTCCCATCGCACACGATAATATCACATCGCTCGATCGCCATTTTTGCCTCGTCTCCAAAAGACTTGCTTTATTAACTCTCGGAATGATGTGTCCAAAGCAGCAAGATATCGCATCGGCATTACGTTAATCTGCACATTAACGTCACATTAACGTTCTCGGAATGAGTACGAATCACCGGCGGACGGGAGGTATTCAAAGCGATATGAATTTATATAGTTATTTCGTCTCCTCGGGATGAGAGAAAAAATCATCCCGATGTACCTGATTATTTGCCTCACTTGAAAAGCAAGCGGCGAATTACTCTCTTCGCAGGGACGAATTAACTTGCTTAACATTAATTTGCAGATTAAATACACTTTAATTAGGTTCTGGGGCCGTTGGGTGGGCGTCTACGGGGGAGAGGACCACTGAGAGAGAGAGAGAGAGAGAGAGAGAGAGAGAGAGAGAGAGAGAGAGAGAGAGAGGGAGAGAGTCCCCTCCTGCTGGCTTGGAGGAACATTTTAATGAATTATTCTGGAATAGCCCTCATTAGTGGCAATTAAGCCCGTTGACCAATGGGTAATTAAGTCTCGTTTAAAGGGTGGGGAGTAGGGGATCCGGGGATGGGAGTTTAGCATGTTTTAATATACATGAAATCACCAGCTCGCTTTTACAGGCAAGATCAATCACTGGGAGAACACCGTATTTATGGGACCAGTGATACGTTTCACACACACACACGTTCATATTTAAACATACATACATATATATGTATAATATATATATATATATATATATATATATATATATATATATATATATATATATATATATGGATATATACGTTATATATTATATATATAATGCACGTAGCATATGTATATAGCCATCTGCAGTTATAAACATTACATTATAGATTTGTTTTGATTAAATCTATTTCAATAAATGTTTAGTATGTTGAAAGCATCAGTAGCAACAATTTCGTCCACAATAACAGTAATGTGGTGAGGAATCCCACTCATGATGGGTATTTTTTTTCCCCAAATCTTGAAAATGCTGAATCTTATTCCTTAAAATGTCCTTGTTTCATAATTTTGAAGAAGAGGCCACTCCAGTCTTGTGGCGAAGCCGAACAGTGTTAAGAAAACGGTTATTCAAATGACACATGGCACTCAACTGGGGCAAGGCAATTCATACACAGGTGTTAAAAAGTGAAAGATTTTTGTTCATTTTTTCAAAGCAGGTGTCGAAAATATTCTTTCTGAGTTCTCTGCCAGTCTTGAAAGGCAAAGAATGGGAAGACCGAATAATAATAATAATAATAATAATAATAATAATAATAATAATAATAACAACGTGAACACTCAATAAAGAAATAAAATCCGCAATTGCATAAATTCACGGGCATGTAAATTAAAATGACAGAGCCTGCTCGGCTCCCATTTTCAGCGCAAGAGAATGACATAAGCTGCGCAGGTTCTCGAAAGCTCCCAGCTTTATAATCTTTTATCTAAGTTTCAATAATAAAAGACAGTCACATACTCTGAGTTACTGTTTCTCAAGTGACAATATAAACTGACTATTCTATAGCTATGGGACATTGAAGACACAGAACGCTAATGCAATGGAGACAAGGAATACCACCGTAAGTGTATGGGATGCTGAGGCTACACTGGAAAATTACACAAGCTCATTGTTGAAATGCCTATATAATCAACTATACGAAAACTGTACTTATATTACGTGATTTGGATGTTAATTTCTTAACTATGATTCCCGAACTTCTGCATCTGTTGCATGTTTGAATAAAGTGTTTGTTTCACTCTTAAGCAATTATTTACCGACAATCCTGAATTCACCGTTTTCTTGCACGTCTTATGTTCCTTATGTCTCGATGGTGTCGTGAATACTGTCTTTACTGGATGTTTTTATTTTAATATTCATCTTTTTCGCTTGAATGCGTTATCACTTATGCTGTAGTACAATTTTTATGTACCGAAACCTATGAACATCCTCCATTTTTATGTGATTTTTACAATTTGTACTAGAATATTTGTAATAGCTTCGGTGTCTATGTGTATTTATCTCATTTATGTTTAATTCCTTGCCTATTCATGTATCCTCTCGCGTATCTATACTGAATTTTTCATGTTTCTAAACTTTTTGTGGGAATTTCCAGATTTTCGGGAAGTCTTTTATTTCTGGCGTACTTGAGTTTTATTTTGGCGTTTTCAGATTTCGTTGTGCGTGTGATATGGCTCTGTGTATTTGTATGTGTGTATGTGTGTGTGTATATTTGCACGTTGCAATACAGTATTAATTACAAAAAAGACTACCTAGTTGGCCGTGAGTAGAGAGCCGCTGTTAATGGAGATTAACAATTTTTTAAACTTGTCATTTCTGGATAACACGAAATCTTGGCTAATGGATCATTGTCGATCACTGTAAGCCCGAGAATAATGAGTAATCAATGCTGTTATTGTTCTCTCATGAACCCGTTTCATCATTCAAGAACAAGACAATCGTGATTATTACTAGGAATCGATTGGCTGGTCTGTATCCTGGGAACCATATGACCTTGTTATTGCACCTTTGTTTCCACTGAATGCGAATTGACATAAAACCTGTTACTAAGGTTAAAAGTAATAACATATTTTTATTATTATTTAAGGTAAATTGGAACTATACAACAGCTTCAGAACGATGACACCAAAATATCCATCTCAGGAGTGCGCGAGTTACTGTAGCTGTCATCCCATCCATGTTGCCTGGGAAACAGCAGCAGAGACCGAACGCCCGATTGTGTTTGGACTGTAGGGAACTGGGGAAATAAAAGTGGTGTTGGGAGAAACTAGAATGAGAATGAAAGCGATATAAAGACATTATAAAAAATTGGGGACCATAAAGCAAAATCTGAGATGGAGTATAAACCTACAAAAGGGAAAGAGTAGCCGAAGAGATGCTGCACAAGCTGATAAGCGAGAACAGAAAGGACAGATTGACAATCTTTGTATTTCAGGGCTCGGTGACCGGTTTTCCTCCCACTCCTGCTAAGTTCTGGAATGCTCTCCCTGCTTTTGTTTTCCTGTATAGTAGCCCTTTAATTAATTATATGGCTTAGGGGTCTGGCCATCTGATAAGTAACAAACTTGGATAAGTAATGAAGATCCTATTGTATAACTTACACTTTACATTGAAGGTATATTACAGCTAACAGTAATGATGTATATTGTCTAGCTTCAACTGAACTGTGCTTTATATTGATCATTCAGTTCAAGATATTTTACTTGCAAAATGTATCTCGTCGAAAAATGCAGAAAAAAACCATCATACTAATGTAATTCATATGTAAGGATGTCAGATATGTCGAGGATGCTGTAATGGTCATCCACTTTTCGAGACGCGTGTCCATCGCTACCAATATCTTTAATCTCGCTTTTTTTCCGAGGAACTGACGATGCTCGAGTTATCAGCCTCGGCTTACAATGAAAAAAAAAAAAAAAGACATCCAGACACGCGTAAACACATTCAGCGAGCGTTATAGAACTGGAGATTGTGGAAAGGGAGGACGTAGTGGGGAAGTGGATGAGCTGTTTTGTTTAAGGGGGCTGGGGTGAGCGGAATTACGTTCAGCACGGTTCCATAGGAGGGGGCGGGAGGAATAGAGCGCTGATTGAGGCGAGGAAGAACAAGGAAGCAAGATAGGCCTGGTTGCATCTGCCGTCAAGATGAGGTGGCTAGGAATATCGTCTTTCCTAACTTGCTAACGAAGCCTCCTCAACATCCGGCCTCCTGCGAATTATCTGTCAGCCTCTCGATCAGGTCTGTGCCCTTCGTGCAACGGAGTGTTACTTCATCCACGTCCTGCGGTTATTGCAGATCTGCTCAGTTCCTGCTTAGTGTACTCTGAGTGAGTGCGGTGTATTTGAATTTCAACGCTCGTGGTTACTGTATGTGGATGTGTTTCCATCTAATGCTTTCTTGTACTGAAAACTGTTTATGGCTTTATTTTCTCATAAGCATCTGTATTTCTGACTGGGGTCCTTTGATTAGGTAATTACTGCGTCTCACTCCTTCGTAAATTGTATCCATCAGTGTGCCATCATGTTCTTTAGATTAGCGTATCCATGTTCCATTAAAGAAAGAGATTCTGAATATGAGATTTTTAAAGCCATGACCCCTCAAAAATAATACGAAAACGAAGGGAACTAAAAAATTCCAGAACCAGAACATGTCACCTTTGAGAGAGAGAGAGAGAGAAACAGCTGATAAAAATCCATGCCAAAACCCAACAAAAAGAAGAAACCCCTTAACAAACTGAGAATATGCACTGAATAAATTAAGTAAAAAGCCGTTGAAGCTCGAATCCAACAGCTGGAACAGCTAGCTAACGATTAGGACGACGCTGTAGACGATGACACATATACTGGGTGGCGTATCTCTCTCTTTCTCTCTCTCTCTCTCTCGAGAGAGAGAGAGAATAAGCAACGGGAACTATATACATGACAGAGACTAACAGACAGAAAGAAGTCCATGTCGCACGTAATGCGTATATATGTGAGCGCGAGCGCGCACACACACACATGCATCACACAACACGTGAAGAGTATTGTCTTTGCAGACTGACACCAATCTGTGAAACACAGGCGCACAGTTTACTTATCGCCCGGATTTGTTTTTGCTCGAAGTGTACCAAGAATGAGACTGAATTCGTCCGTTACTTTGTTGTGGCACACGACACATTACTTTCTCCTATTTTTCCGTTTAACGAAGATCGAGTGTTTATTTACAAAAGGACTGAGCTTATTCGCTCCAATTGCACATCGTCGTCTCAGAGAAATAATCTTTTTTCGTTTTTGTTTTTACACGAACAAGCATCTTCCTAGATAACTTTTCATTCTCTCCCTCTCTCTTATACAAGCATAGAGATCATACGTGCACTGTATATTTTGATGCTTACAGTAAGTTTTGTAAACACGTGCACGATGATTATATATATATATATATATATATATATATATATATATATATATATATATATATATATATATATATATATATATATAATTTAGGGTGTTTCTGGAGAAAAAACAGCAGACAATGCCATATAAATCCCTGTGCAGAAAACTTCCGCAACTTAAGTCGTTTTATATAAAAAGCTACACTGAGTATTCATATATATACATTATATAATTATATCCTATATATATATATATATATATATATATATATATATATATATATATATATATGTAGAGAGAGAGAGAGAGAGAGAGAGAGAGAGAGAGAGAGGAATAACATGCAATGGCCATCATCATCTCCTGTCGAATGCAACTTGAGCTGGCGTCCCCTCCTTTGCACAAAAGGATTATGAATCACCTCACCGAGAACAATGACTCAATCTCTCCCTTGTTATAATTAGTATGTTTTACGGCCCTTTATTCCCTCATTATCATAATCATTATCAATTAACCAACCCCTTATGACCCTCCGATCACACCTGCATTTATACCCGACAGTCTATCTCTCTCCCTCTCCCTTTCTCTCTCCCTCCCCCTCTCCTTCTCTCTCCCCTACCGAGCATTATATGATTAACGACCTGTTATGTACGAGATCCGTACCGGCATCTATTGAAACAAATCACCGCATGTCAAAGAATGATGACTTCTCTCGTTTTCTTTCTTTCTTTATTTCTTTTTTCTGTTATTTTTTGTGCGATCCACTGCATAACACAAAGACCAACAGAAAGAAGCAATAAAGAGATGAATTAATGAAAAATATGAAGGAAATTGCGACTGAGGGGTCGAGAGAAGACACGGGAAGAGGGACTGTAGGTACTAGGGGGTGGGGTGTGACGTCACACGTGACGTCACAATACAATGCAATACAATAATTGCTGGTTTTAACAAACGATGAAAAGATGATCGCATTCACCATCACCATTCTTACTCATCTCGGTATATAAATAAATGATGCCAACCTCAACTCGAGATAGACATTCATTCTCAAGCACAACGAGAGAGAGAGAGAGAGAGAGAGAGAGAGAGAGAGAGAGAGAGAGAAATGAAGAAATCTCGACAAAAATACCGAACAGATGAAAGGGGAAGAGGCGCGACATAAAAGCTGATGAGGAGAAGGTCAATTGAACAAAACGAATGTAAACACGATGTTCAGCGACCCGAGATTGAATTTACGAAGATTTCAATGATTAATTAAGGTCATTAGAAGAAGGGAGAAACAGAGAGAGAGAGAGAGAGAAACTTGCCAAGGAAAAGATGGAATTCGGTATTGAATAAATGCCTCTTTCTCTCTCTCTCTCCTTCCATACACAGGAAGCGCCTTCAACCGTGGGCGAATAATCGTTTAATCACCAAGAGCCCTCTGCCAAAAGGACCATTATTGGACACCTCCTCACACCTTCCTAACAACTACTTGCATTGTTTGACGAGGAAGAATTTTCTACTCACCGCTGGACTTCATTATTATTATTATCATCAAACAGTAGTAACAACAGTAGTACGTCGTTTCGATATAAATATTATTTTAATGATGTCCTTTTCCTTCTCTTTCTAAATTCCACTTGTTCCTATACGCTCGCTCTCACATATATAATGTTTTAATTACAGGGACTATATGTAAGCATGCATATATATATATATATATATATATATATATATATATATATATATATATATATATATATATATATATATATATATATATACTTACACCTTGGCCAAATGATATTACCTTGCTGGTTTCCAGCAAGTATGCTGTGGCCGTTTATTGTGCTTCTGTACCGATAGTGTCTGTTCTTTCCTGTGGTCACTCATACATGTGCTGACCAGACCCACTGTTTCTTCAATAATATATATATATATATATATATATATATATATATATATATATATATATATATATATATATATATATATATATATATATATATATATATATGCATACATACATACATTATCATGAATGGATGAGTAACTACATCCCAACATCTATCAACGCAAAATATTTGTAGCACGAAGATCTACTTTCTGATGTATCCAATTTTGAAAATATTTATAAGTGTGTGAGTGCGCTACGTAACCACTCTTCCCAGGAGAGAGAGAGAGAGAGAGAGAGAGAGAGAGAGAGAGCAATGCAGTGGAAAAGAAAATGAAGAAGAGATAAATAAAAAATGCAAAAAATGACAGCCATAACGACTCAGCGCAATCACCTAAAACAAAGGAAGAAACGTCACCCATCAGACATTAATACATTCCTCCCCCTCTTTATCGCACCCATAAATTCCAATTGGGGCTCTGCGATTCTTGAAACGCTGGGATGGAGGCGCGCGAGGGATTAGGAGGGGGAGGGGGAGGGGGAGGAGAAGGGAAGTGGTAGCAGGGAATGGGGGTTAAGGGGAGGGGGAGCCTGTCTCCCACCCCTCGCTCTTTCTCTCCATCTCTTTCTCTCTGTCCTTTATCGACAACTCATTAATCAAGGTAAAATGAACTGGAAATCGCATTCATTTACTAACCTTCACGTCCATCCTGACCCTGCCTCGTCTACCCACACCCACCACCTGACCCTCCCTCTCCCGCCGAAATCGTGCTCTTCACTCTCGTCCCCTCCACAAAACCCCCTCCCGTCCTCCGCTGCGACCAAAAGGACCTCCCGTCCCCTGCGACAAATTTCCAATATACATGATCTCAAAATCTGTCTGACCGTCTGTCTGTCTGTCTGTCCGGGATTTAGTACTCACATTCTTGCGATTTGCACCTCCGCCCTCAACTCGTTCTTCATCTTGTCAGTAATATTACGCTCATTCATTTTTCATCTTGCTTTGATAATTATAGTGAAAGAGAGAGAGAGAGAGAGAGAGAGAGAGAGAGAGAGAGAGAGAGAGAGAGAGAGAGAGATTATTACGTAACACTTTTTTCACTGGAAGTCAAACTTGTCATTTGTATATGTTTCTCGTGGCTTCCTACTGTCATCAATCATTACATTTCTATCCTACTCACTGTCAGGTTTGTGGAAGCATGCACTCATTTCGAATTCATTACAGTTATTTTTATCAGTCGTTACACTGCAAACAACTCATTTCCAGATCACCAGAGGCCATTATCATTATAGCTCATGTCATTATTCTAGATGTTACTATTGTATCTTCATTAACCACAGTCATTTAATTTTCATTATCATCAGTCATCACATTATAATTCTAATCAACTTCAAGTGTACAGAGGCACTTTATCATTTGTATTTTTTATGACACTGTATTTTCATTATCATAAAGCATTACATTTCATTTCTACTTAATTTCAAATCCATACAGACTGATATTCATTATGGTTCATCTCTTCAGCGTTTAATGAGAAATGAATGGGATTATTTATCAGTATTTTTGAATAAAAATATTTATAGTTATGTATGGAATTCATATATATTGCATGAGAAAAGTACTTATCAAGGCTTTTCTCCTATTATCGCTAACGAATTTAGTAAATAATGTTATTTTTCATGACCATAGTTTTGAGACACCAGTAAATCTCTCTCTCTCCCTCTCTCTCTCTCTCTCTCTCTCTTTTCTAGGCTCATTTAAAGTTTTAAAAAGTGCATGCAATTTTTGAATCTTGAAATCATCTTAATACCTAAACATTACCTAGTACAATATACCTAGTACAATATTGTAAAATTAATGCAACAGTAGTCACAAATATTAGCAAATACTGTAATAAGTTCTCTATTGCGACGCCAACATATAGCATCCAATCCATCAACCTATCATCTCCTCATCACACCAGTTAATTTCCAACTGCTGTGTACAGCCATTCAAGCCATTGGACAATTAAGGCCCGACGGTTAGGGATTGGTCGATTGATTTCTTGATTGGGATCAATGATGGACGATTGGGGGGTGCGGGGGAGGGGGGAGAAGGACGGGGGAAGGGGGAATGTTGTGTGGAAGGAACTTTGGGGAAAAGAGGGGAGGGGAGTGGGAGATCGTACGAGCTCTGTTCCCCAGAGGCGGTTACGAAACTGCTCGAAAGAAATCGGAAGAAGTCGGGAGGATGAGAAGAGGAGGAATATATGAAAAGAGGGAAGACATCGGCAAGATATAAACGACGAAACGAAAGGGCACGATCAAGAAATGGAAGGAGGAAGATGTAGATATGAGAAGATAATAAGGATGATATAAAAGAAGTTCAAGAAGGAAAAAGGAGAGAGCGGAAGACACAAAGTCAGGGGAAGATACTAATTGACTACATAAAAGGAAGAGAAGCTATTTACAAGGATACAAAGGGAAGAAAGACAGACGTTAACGAAAGAGGATACAAAGGGAAACTATAAAAGAAGATATGAAAGAGGATACAAAGACAAAACAGGGAATCTGCCGGGACGACTGACAAAGTACTGAGCAAGGAACGAAGGGAAATATTGTTACATGAGAAGTATAATTAAGAAATATTCAGAAAGAAGAGCAAAATAAGTGTAAAAATTGAAATATCACAAAGAAATCCAACAAGGTGAACGAACGGTAAGAAGCAGAGGTGCTCAATAAATGAAGGGAAACTTGATAAAACGGAAGCGAAGTAAGTCATTAATGGAGAGAGAGAGAGAGAGAGAGAGAGAGAGAGAGAGAGAGAGAATCTGTGAGGTGTGCGTGTGTACTGAGCCGAGATAATGAGGGTAATGATAATGCCGGAGATGTGGATAGCCTTAATTAACCTCCGTCCTTATGTGATGCTCATGGGGAGGACAGGGGAGGGAGGTGGAAGGGGAGACTTGATAGAGAGGGGTAAGAGAGGTTAAAAAGGAGGCGAGAGAGATGTGATGAAGAAGGGAGAAGGGTGTGTAGAGGAGGGGAATCGAGCTTGGCTAAATGAAGACGACGAGAGAGAGAGAGAGAGAGAGAGAGAGAGAGAGAGAGGAGAGAGGCATTATGCGGAAAAGAAAAGGAAGACCAGCAACGGAAAATAACCAAATGGCATGGAATAAAAGACGAGAGAGAGAGAGAGAGAGAGAGAGAGAGAGAGAGAGAGAGAGAGAGAGAGAGAGAGAGAGACGGGGCTACCGGACAGAAGAAATACTTGTGAAATATTTGCAAAGTAAATAAGTCCCGGGCTTTTGAAGTCGTCAGTGCCTGATTCTCGATCTTCTATCTTTCATATTTTTTTTTTTCCGACGACAGCACCGGACCGTGGTGAGTGATCTCTCTCTCTCTTTCTCTCTCTCTATAGATCAAGGGACGAGAAATCAGACTTGCCAATATGTGCAACCGCAGGATACCGAGGTACAAGCAAAGGTGCCATCGCGCGCGAGCTAGGCAATAAACGACGTGTGACTTCATCGCATGACGGTTCTCTCTGATCGTATTGGAATCTGTGTCTTTGTACAGGACACAGCGGGCAGCCACGAGAGAGAGAGAGAGAGAGAGAGAGAGAGAGAGAGAGAGAGAGAGAGAGAGAGAGAGAGAGAGGAAATAGCCATTAAAAAGAGAGAAGATGAAATGTGAAACAAGGAGAAAGCTGAATCTTGTCGATTTAACGGCATAATTTGATATAAGGCAAACAAAGAAGAAAAGCGATCAGGAATTGAACAAGGAGAAAGTTACCACTGGTAAAAAGTGTTAAGGGCATATAACTCCCCCAAAAAATAGCCTTAAAACGGTCCAATTAACAGAGAATTTACCCCCAATTAAACATCTCTTCAACTGATCCGGCCGATCAGCGGAAACAAAAGACGACATCCTAGCTAAGCGTCTACACAACAGTCAAACACGCCCGTTTTAAACGCGACTAATTGAACTCGCCCGTGTGAGAGAGTAAATAAACAATGTCCCCCAAGTGAATAACTGGCCACTGGAAACAGTTGGCCCGGTGTGTGACTCATTCATTGACCGCATGATTGACTGATTGATTAACTCCCACAGGCTGCACAACACTCCCCCCATCCCCCTCCCTGACACCTCCTCCACCTCTTCCTTCTCTTCTAATACGTCCGTACACAAGAGGTCTTATTTCCCGGCTAGAACTACCGTCAGGCCTATTACACCACAAAATGACATTAGAACACTTCATTTCGCATGTACGCCCATACTGTGGAATCTCTGTTTCACGTGAATTAAAACATTTATTTATATATTCACAAGCACTATATAAATTGGAAAACATCAAAAACACCAGAAAAACAATAAAAAAAATACATGTCATCCGGTACGCTGACGTGGTAAGAGATAATAATTTTCTTAATAACATGTCTAAAATAGGGCAGCTTTCTTTTGGGTCTCCATTTCAAATGCAAATTCATCTTTGGCACACACGTCCTATTCCTTTACTCCATGAATACACAAACTATTTCTAAATGAAAAGTTCGTCATTGAAACCAAAACTTGAAAGAACGCTGCTTTTAACAGAGATTACAGGTGAGAAAATTAATGATAGATTGCTAAACTGCCGTTATCCCTAAAGACAGCGTGTAAAAGGTCAACATGTAAATTTAACCCTATTCATCCCCAAGCCATGAAATCATGAAACATCATTTATATACACTACTGAACAGTACTAGTCATGCGAAGTTAAATATGTAAAACATTATTTAATGTATAAATAAGACGGTGACGTTGTGATGCTTTTTTTGATTCATCTGTTAGGGTTATGGATATATATATATATATATATATATATATATATATATATATATATAACCCCCTATATATATATATATACTTATATATATATATATATATAAATATATATATATATACATACACTTGTGTATATATACACTATATGTATATGTATATATATGTGTATAACTGAATCAGAAGATAATGGAACGTGATGGATGTATAAATAAAGGCAAATGCCATGAAGGGAAGAAGTGAGACAACGGAGTGGTTGCTAGGCCTTTCGACACAACAGTTCTTTACTAGCAGACTACATATATATATATATATATATATATATATATATATATATATATATATATATATATATAGAGCCACGCATTCACAGAGGTCATGTGAACGGATAAAATTTACATCCATAATTATTTATATAAGGTATAAATAATTACTTATCTATGTACTGAAAGCTAGACCTTAGGCACGAAAACGAATAATGATAAGGGATAAAGGAAATTTGCAGAAATCCTCATGAGTCTGTCGAACCTGCAAGGCGGGGAATTCTGCGGGTATGGACCCTTGCAAGCAAAAACTCCAGAACTCTTAGGCTGGCACCCAAAATATGTGGTGCGGTGCTGGTGCTGACTTGGATTGGGGAAAGGCAAAATCCTGATTTCCACCCATTACTCAACAGAGAGAGAGAGAGAGAGAGAGAGAGAGAGAGAGAGAGAGAGAGAGAGAGAGAGAGAGAGACTGCTCCTTCACCACGAATGTAACAAAGAACCATATACTTATTTAAAATACAGAGTTGGTATCTGCATATCATTTAATATGAATATAAAATAGAAATCTTATTACTGTTAATACAGTAGTGCAGAAGAGAGTTGCTGCAGCGTGTTCAAAAAAAAAAAAAATTAACCTGAGATTACTGTGTGTGAGTTGTGGGAAGGAGGAAGGGGATGGGGGGCAGGGGATCCGGAACAATATACCAGACCTCCTGTGAGTGAGGTCATTATGAATCTCTTAATAAGGGGATGATGGACTACGATCGAAAGGAATTTGTTTACGTACAAGACCTTTGAAGGAACAGCCCTTTCTCTCTCTCTCTCTGAAATGCTCAGCAGCTGCAGGGAAATTTCGATTATGTGTTGATGGAGGTTATAATTTTCTTGGAGCTGAAATACAGCAATGATGGTATCGACAATAATAATAATAATAATAATAATAATAATAATAATAATAATAATACTATTGTGATAGTAACGAATGCCACCACAAGCTTTTAACGCTTTTCGAATGACAGAGAGAAATAATAATAATAATAATAATAATAATAATAATAATAAAATAATAATAATAATAATAATATCATCTAACCTCTTGACATTTTTAGTAAAAGAGTATATTTCCGGAGGATATGTGACTAGTCCACCGACCTGCGTATCTCTCCAGTCCTACTTATCAGAGCCACTTAAAGAGATAATTATGCAGCTGCTCCGCTGTGTCGCTGCAGGAAACGCGTCCATGACACAAAAGGCTTCACCCAGCGGAAACGGTTATCTACAGACTGCAAGTGCTTATCGTCTAAGGCCTTGCTATTAAGAGCAGTTTTCTCAGTGGATTATCTTCGTGCCACTTGACCGTTCGAAAAGCAGATAATCACTAATCCCTAATCAATGGCAGTGAACGTTCTTCCGCCTTCAAAAGCGCCGCGTAACACCCGACAAGTCGCCACATCCCACACTCTGAAGAGATAAGGAATGGCTGACAATCTTTCCTCTGAGGGGGATCCGTAACACCTGCCAGGTCACCAAATCCCACAACCTCCCTGCGGAAAGCAGCAATAATTAATCACTTCTTGAGGGTTTCTTTCCCTAAACTGCTAAGGTTGGGCATTTTATTCCAACTTCTGTTTTCCCCTTTATAGGAGTTCTTTCTATAGCCTCTACTTCCCAGGGTCAGATTCCAGTCTCGTTTTTATTTCTTCCACTACGTTATACATTTGGATTTATGACCTCGACACCTTTCGCATAAAAAGTTTAATAAACGAGTGATTTTAGTGTTGGAGATTATGTGTAGGACCGACTACTGTATTAGGCTAAGCAATCGTTTTCCCTTTCAATTTCAGTGAGCTAGAATTCATTAATACATTTAGTAAATAATCGCCTTTACAGCAAAAAAAAAAAAAGTATTTTCCTACAATGGTAATTTCTTAGATACACGGTGGTAATTTTATGTTTGTTGCAACAACATACCCCGTTCCTGTAGGACATTGTGTACGTTGGCAAGTGCAGCTGCTTTAGGGCTCTTCATGACAGACAGACATGGATTGTATATATACATCAATGGCTGAATGAGTATTCATATATGGAGGTACTAGCAAGATTATACATAAGCTTAAAAATAACCAAATATGCAGACGAAAGAGCATTTGCCAAACCAATGCGCCTCACTGCTGGCGTCGACAACAATAAACCAAATAACACAATCAAGTCTCCCAAAACTGGCAAAATGCTCCACCCTAGACTTAATCAAGTTGGAAAAAAGGTGAAGCACTTCCTTATTAGTCCGGGAGAGAGAGAGAGAGAGAGAGAGAGAGAGAGAGAGAGAGAGAGAACTAGACGAGTAAAGGATAGTAATAAGATATGGAGGATGAGGGGGAGGAGGAGATGGAGGAAGAGTAGGGTAGGAGTAGGTGAGGGAAGGAGCGAGTGGAGATATTGGCAGTCAATATTCCAATACAATAAACTTAATAGGGGATGAGCAGGAGAGGATATGAAGCCATAAAAGTTCCCTAGGGCGGCTGCAGCCAATTAAGAGGCTAACAAGTGTGTCGGTAGTGGCGGATGTTTACGGCGATAAGGGGTCCCACTACTCGGACGCCATCATTGTTGTTGACAGCAGCGTCCGCCATCATCATCACCGCACCGCATCCACTCACACACTGGCATACAGACAAACGCATGCACACAGCCTTCTGTCAACGATTTTTTCTTTTAGTCCTGTAATGTTATTCTCTACTCCAGAGCAAAAGAATGCCTGAAGCTTAGTTGTTTATGCCCCGTATCTAGATTGTTAAAAATGCCTGAAGCTTAGTTGTTTATGCCCCGTATCTAGATTGTTACAAGTGTCATTGTAAAACAATCAAGCAATTATCTAATCTAAGTGTCATTCTGAAAACAGGTCTCAGAATACATACCAAAAATATGATCTTTCGTCATCATCTTATCCGTGTTTATTTTTGGAACGCTGTCTTTCGGCCCTCATTTGGTTGACTAGGAAGCCCCTTTATTGGTGTGTTAAAGTTCACAGTCGTCTAAAATGATTCATAACTTCAGTGTCATGAAGGATTTTTAAGAGAAACGTATTTAATTTCTTCTTCAACGTCTGTTAAGTGTTCACCTCTTTTTCACTCCTGGCCAACTTGTTGAACACCCTGGATGCTGCGTTTTCAAAGGTTCTCATTCCAGTGTCTTGGTTGTATCTTGAGGCCACTGGTCTACTTTTATCCGTACGCCTTCTCGAGAGGTCTCTTATATATTACGGCTTACACAATTTAGGGCAATGCAGGTCAAAACACATATTTGCCCAAAATATTTTTTTTTCAATAAACGTAGCGCATTACAAATTTCTGCAGTGTTTAAATTACTCTAGTTATTTCTTACATTACTGTTACTTATTCTGAGATAAGGATACAAGTATGGTTGAAGTTTCAAAATATCCGGAGGTGGTTTTTGCAGCTGAAGAACAAAGTCCGCTAAAAACAAAGTCTATTCATGAAGAACAAAATCCGGTGAAACTCGTGGCTTTGGGCAGACAATTGAATTGACCTCCTATATACTGTACATACTCAGTTATACTCCAGTTCTTGACATGAATCTTGAAATGGATATGCAATGCTTCACTTAGATGTAAACAGCAGCGTCAACAGCGGCCCCCTCTTCTCTCTCTCTCTCTCTCTCTCTCTCTCTCAACCATCCTGTTATCTAACTTAAACGCAAAGTAGGATCGTTTTACCTTTGTAGGGAATAACAGTTAAAAACTCTACTAAGTGTTCTGGGGAGAGATATAAGTTCTGGGGAGAGATATAAATTGATATCTCTGAAGATACAAAAAAAGCGTTCAAAAATAATTTCATAAATAATCTCCAAGAGAAAAAAGTCAAAGCAATTTGAAATGCACCTGGCAGACATTCATAAGCAATTATTGTCCCTGGATTTAGGGACAAAAATAAGATTCCAAATACTTTCAAAAGAAAACATTAAAAAGTATTAAAGCTTAAAACTTTTAAACGGAAAGTGTAAATCGACTACAAAGCAACAGCCATTTGAACATGAAACAAAAGTAGGAAAAGTCGCATGAAAGAGTTCCAAAGAGTTCCCTGCATAACAAAATAAACCAAAAATTCCAAAATTCCAAAAATTACAGACATAAATAAGAACATAAGTTATTATACAATTTTCACAAAACCCTAAGTTTACACAAAAATATCAACATTCCAAAAACCACAAACTTAAATGTAAAAAAATAAAATTTTCAAATCCCGAAAAAAGACGAAAAATTGTTAACAAAGTGGGTAAAAATCATAAATCTACATAAACAGACAAAATATAATGATAAGAAAGATCTGTGCTCTTCAGATCTCCTCTTGCGCTCAAAAAAAAAAAAAAAAAAAAAAAAAAAAAAAAAAGAGGTGGTGGGGGGAGGAAGAATCTCCAGATTTTTCCCTTCCAAAACAAAGAACAATCATCCCTAACCAAAGAAATGTGGGGAAAAATCCTAGTCGGACTGAAGATTCCCCGGAAAATAAAAAGTCTTCAGCGGTTGCGAAAGAACGAGGAAAAATCTAAATCACTTATTAAATCAACACAATAAGAAGGTTGGATGAGAGAGAGCCCAGAAAAAATGCCCTCTCGCTGAAGCTAATAGGGCAATGCTGTAATGGTGCCCAACTAAGAGAGAGAGAGAGAGAGAGAGAGAGAGAGAGAGAGAGAGAGAGAGAGAGATCCCAGCCCGTCTAAGCTAATATTAAATACATATAATGAGCAAACATCTAATACGGTGGGGTTAGCCGGATTTTTCCAGGCGTGCCAATTTATGTATTTGATCAATCAACAGACGAGAAAATGATGAATTTTTTCCACATCTTTGAGTGAATCGCGCTCTCTCTATCTCTCTCTCTCTCTCCTCTCTCTCTCTCTCTCTTGGATCCAGTGCAAGCCACTCTTTCTTTCTGATTCCATTAGCAATTCTCTCTCTCTCTCTCTCTCTCTTGAACGCTATCTGGAACTCTGTCTCTTCTTGCTTTCCGGCGCCATGGAAGTCTTTCTGCGTCAGGCAATCTTGAAAGAACTCTCTCTCTCTCTCTCTCTCTCTCTCTCTCTCTCTTGGCCGGGGGCACTATTTTTCCCTCAGCCTCTCGCATCAGACTGCGTATAACACTGCGTTCCCAAGTGAAAAATGTAACGCAGTCTTGATGTTGATCTGATAAAATATGAAACCGGCCGATGCCGTCCGCTGAAGACGATGAAGCAGCATCGCATTGAGTGAGGATTTCGTGGTATTTGGGTCAATGTATGATTAAAATCGCTCGCTTCCTTAGCGAATAAATTCCTCCACGCGGAGTCGCTCCAGCAGGCGATATCGTTAAACAAAAGCGATCGCTTCCCGGCCTGTACGGGACTCTTAACGATGCTTGATAGAGAACACGTTGTTTGCTTTACCTGGGAACTAAGTTGTATCCGAGAATTACCTGGGAGCCAAGATGCATTCGAGGACCGATAAATGCCGGTTCCGGCGAACGGGTTTTTGCTAATTAACGCGTTCTCGTCTCATCTTTAATTCAGCGCACGGCACTGGAATCAAACATCATGTTGCGAATAAAAATAGCCTTTTGAAAAGGAAAAATGGTTAAACTTGTACTTTTTTTACCTTTCAAAATTATGCCGGCGCTGAACGGAAGTAGCTTTTTTTGAAATTTACTTATTTTTCCTAATATTCGCAAGTCTGGAATAACAAAAATAGAGAGAGAGAGAGAGAGAGAGAGAGAGAGAGAGAGAGAGAGAGAGAGAGAGAGAGAGAGAGAGAAGACAAAAATGATGCGCAACGTCAAAAGAAACAATGCTAACAAGATATGTGAACATCCACCGAGAAATGTACGCTAATATAAGTTTAAGAGAGAAAAATAAAAATATTAATGTAATTAAACTCCATGCAGTCATTGGTTATATAACAAGGGCCATTTCAACTTCACACTGTATAATATAGATACAGTAGACAAAAACATCAATAAATTGAAAAAAATTGTAACAATTAAGCTAATAATAATGCAATAAATTCCATTTTAATTGCGGGACGAAAGTGGTACTTCCATCTACAACCGATCCACTTGCACAGACAGATCGCCCAAAATGTCTTGACTGACGATCGGAATCACCTGAGCCGAACCAATAATCAATCAGTCGGGTACAAACGTTGATCAAGAGTGAATAAGATTACACAGAGAAGAAGCATCTCTCTCTCTCCTCAGATGAAGGTTCCCTCCCCCATCCCAAGAAGCCTTCTAGGAAGAGTAGAGTTTCTCAGTTTGAAGAACGTCTTTTTTTTTTTGTCCGTCTTAGTTACCTGTTATCCATACTATCATCTTCTCTTCGCCTTCAGCGCTTTTGTTGCCTTCCTTCGCTACATTTTCTTTACTGTCTGTATTCTTTTTCTTCTGTTGTTTACTGATCTATTTTCGTTTCTTTATTTTAGGTTTCATCTCGATTCTTCAGTCAACATCCTTTCACTTAGAAGGTGCTAGTTATTTTCCATGATACGTCACTTGCAACTGTTTCTGTTATCTTAATCGTGCTTTTCTTTACCGTCTTATCCTTTGTCAACCAATCACTGTATTGATCTCAGCCATCTAATTTCGGTTTCTTCCACGTCATTTATCCTTATTCCACTCTTCACCTTGTCTCCTTTATCTCCTTCACGCTAAAGCCTTCCTCTACTTTCCTACTACTTTTCCTCAGCATCTCCGTCTCCTCCATGTACTTCAGCCACCTCACGTTTTCCATCTGCCTCTTCGCCTCCTCCGTCTCATTCGCGGTCAAATGAGGCTGAGCAAACCGATCCTCTTCACTCTAAAATGGTATTGGATTCCGCGCCCTCAATGACTGATCAGGGGAGCCGATCAAAAGCCTGTCTTTAATTAACAGGTGAAACCTTGCCTCCAATATCCAGGTATTCGGAAACACCACAGCCACTGTTACCAGCCGATACGAGAGATAAGGAACGGGCGTCGCTAATGAGCAAACAGATGCCTCCCCCACCCCCTCAAAAAATTACTTTTGGATGAATGGATTAGAGAAATGAGGAGACGACGACTTAAGAAAGGGTTACGATATATCAAAGGGAACTTCAAGATGCTGAGCCGTAGCAGAGGTTGAAAGTGGTTGAATATATTTAGAAGACTCGAAGGAGCTACGACATACCAAGATCTGACATGTTAGGAAGACCTGAATGGACTACGCTACATCAAAAGAATTTTAAATACATTAGGAAGACTGAAAAATGAGTTGAGACACAGTAAAAGAGGCTGTCGAATATTAAAAAAGACTGGGACGAACTACATGTCAAAGAATGTAGATCAAAAGACTGAAAGGTGTTTCTTTGCTCTGAAACGGACGCGATTTCACGAAGACAAATAAAGAATAGGCTCTGCTAACGCCGATTTAATAGAGACTTGAGAAGGTCTCAGACCTACGAAGTTAACTTGAGGTTGTGGTGGTACACAGGAAAAGGTCTGATATACACTAGGATAACCTGACCTTGTGACGATATACAAGGAAAGGTTTAAAAATAATAAATTAATCTGAGAAATCTTTTAAATAAAACATTCATGAAATCGTTGAACCAGATAAGATTAAGAAGGATTTAAGAAGATGGCAAGAGATAGTGAACACGTATAAGGAAACGTTTAGAGATATATAAAAATGACTTCAGACCGTTAGGATATACAAGAAAAGTTGAAATATACTAATATAACTTGAGGTGAAGAATCAAAAATGGCTTCCAGTTGTCTGTATGTATGACTGTAACGTGAAAAGTCGAGATCTACTGGGATGCTCTGGATGAACAGATATTAACTGACCAGGCCGTGGAGCGATGCAAGGGTACGATATCTTTTATTTTTTCTTGATTATTTTTTCCTCATTCACTGAAGCTGGTTTTGAAGAGGCACGGGCTCTTGCTAGGCCGCACATGATCCACATTACATTATTTGTTTGGAATACACGTCCCCCTCCAACCCAGTTTTCTTGGTTCTGAGATATGTTTTAGCTAGTTTATTTGCTTTTGTTTTTCGTTGTTCTTACCCATAATTCTATGAACATGAAATTAATATCTTGGAGAATTTGAGGTAATTTTACTATATGACGGCAGTCTTATTACTGTTTACTTTAAATAATTAATTCATTTAATGATATCAGGGTAAAGAAACTCATAAACAAACGCTAACATGGCATATATTTTCAAACAAAATAAAAAAAAAAAACGATGTGGGGTGGAGAGAATGAATTGCAAATGATAGATGGAAAATTGAGAACTATCCACAGCTTGCTCAAGTGGCAAGAGCCCGTGCTGGCTCAAGATAGTTTAAGTCAGTGAGAAAAAAGGAGAGTCAAACAGGAGAAAAAGTAAACTATCTACAAAATGTTAATGATATGATTTCGCCAAAATGATATTATAATTATTATTAGTCGTCTGGATTTTCTTTATACCCGGGGAGTAATGCGAACCCTCATACTCATCTTCTCCCTATTATTATTATTATTATTATTATCATTATTATTATTATTACTGCATGGCATCGATCTAGAGGCCATGCAATCGACTCTTTTTGTTTACAAACAGAGGAATTAACAATCGCCTGCTATCAGTCTTCACATTTTTGCAGGTGAGCAAAAAACCACGGAGAACAGATAAGACTAATGGATTAGCCTGATCGGAAGGATTCCATAAAACATAAAGAACCAAAAGCCATGAATCGATTATTCTTGGCTGAAGTAATTCGGCAAACTCAGAGTAAAAAAAAGATTGTATATAAGAGTTTTCCTAAAAGGATCCAAACACATTTAAAAACAGTTACTCTGCAAAAAGTGTCCTCAGTAGCCTTTTAGAAGCATTATGATTTCAAAGCATTCCAGATGCGTTCTTCCGATGACAAATTTTTTAAAAGCATTCTACGTACGCCTTTTGGGGTACTTCTTTTTGAATCTGAACTTAATGAAAGCATTTACTTCATCATTCATATTTTGGGACGCCTTCTTCAAAGTAGTAATTAACTGGATCAAATAATTCAAAACCAAATTATTTCCAAGCATACTAAACGCACCTCAGAGTCAGTGTCTTTTATCATCATACACTAAATGCATTCATAACAGTCCGGTTTTAAATCATAGCGAATGCGTTCCACGATATTATGTATCGAATCTTGATGAAATATGTATACGAGCCGGTACAGAAGATTCCCTTTGTGTTGAGTTTCTACTAATTGCAGAACTTCGTAAAACTCGATAATCAATAAATAAATCTCGCTTTTATTGGGGAATTTTATGCAGGGAAGTCTGGACAATACACGGTATTCCACTGACGACTACAGAAATTTCAAACTTGCAGTAAGGCGTATTAATTGTTACTGAACACACAAAAAGGAAAAGAATTAATAAATTCATTACTAACTCTGCACCCGGCATCATATCTCTTCCGTTAGGTCATTGTGTGATAAACTGATAAAAACAGTTAATTTAGTTTTATTAATAAATAACATACACACACACACACACATATATATATATATATATATATATATATATATATATATATATATATATATATATATATATATGTGTGTGTGTGTGTGTGTGTGTGTATATAATGAACGAGACTGACTTAAAGAAAATGATCACACCTCTAAACACAAACACACACATACACCTCTCTCTCTCTCTCTCTCTCTCTCTCTCTCTCTCTCCCCTACTAAAAACTTTTGACCTGTCAATCACGTGTCGCTGATAAAAGTGAAGCGTCAGCAGGAGAGGGAGGAGGAGAAGGAGGGGGGGAAGGAGGAGGAGAAACTTCTTGAGACAAGTCGAGTTCCGACGCCTCTTTATCAGCCAGATCAAGTATTCAAGAGAGCCAGCCATGAAGAGCAGTTAGTTCTTCAGCGCAAATGGCAGCAGATTCTATTCATATTATTAGTTCGCTTTTGAAATGTTAAGTCTCTCTCTCTTTGGTTACAGGTCACGCTTATATTCTCCCCTGTGATTTACATTTACTCTTTAAGTTGTCTTGAAATAATAATAATAATAATAATACAATAATAATAATAATAATAATAATAATAATAATAATAATATTCTGTCCTCCTCACTTCGATTATTCCATTCTAATGACAGCACATAAATTTTCATAAACATGGTAATAATTTAGTAAGTTCTCCTCTCTCTCTCTCTCTCTCTCTCTCTCTCTCTCTCTCTCTCTCTCTCTCTCTCTCTATATATATATATATATATATATATATATATATATATATATATACACATACATATATACATATACACACGCATACACAACTTCTTCAAACGGAGATCAGAAATGGTACCTTACTTGACTACATACTTTGCTGGGCCGGAATACCGTCGGCATGGGAAGCATCAAAATTAATGTTATTTGTAAGGATTCCCTCCTACAGCCAATACATAATCCTACTTGCATTGCTGGCACACTCACGAGTTCCTTGGCAACAACTGGAAGTCAAACCAGCCCTCAATCGCCGTCCCTCCAAACTCATGTTCATTCACAGGTTCATCTCCACCAGCATTCCCCACAGAATCCAAGCTCTCTCCAAACCCACGTTTCTTCATTACTCCACACCTATGTTTCCCACAACAATTAATGTTCTCTTCCACGACTGCCATCCCTACGCTTACAATGTTTACAGTAATTGTTCTAAATCCTACGAACAATCGCAGCCTTGGTCCCCTTCCCTCCTCTGACTTATCTTAACAATCCATGACTCCCACTAAAACAGGCGGCCCCACGCCCACCATCCACCCACCTTCAACAAGGTTTCAAGGAGCCCCGCCTCATTCGGAAGGTGTGATTATGACGACAGATCTTGCCGCGTCGCAACGCCAAGGAGAAAGCGTCCGTTCAGTTGAGGAAGGGGACCAAAGGGTACTACCGGTGAGATAAAAGAGCCATTATCTTGTCCTTTTCAATGGTGGTCCTATTTAGCTACTAGAGAGATGAAAGGGACACGCCGCTCTCTCTCTCTCTCTCTCTCTCTCTCTCTCTCTCTCTCTCTCCGAAGGGATTACTCAACTTCTTTTCCATAAAGAGCCGCTGAGTCTCCGTTCTCATGGAGAGGACGTCGCACTAGAGTTTGTCTGATGAAACCTGCATATCAAAAACATAACGTCGCCATTCTGTATTGAGATGCTCCCTTTTTTTTTTTTTTACCTTAAGATATTGAAAATTTTACTTCGTTCTTGTTTATGCGGGGGTTTGGGGGATGTCCTTCCCACATTGTCCCAGATTTCTTCTTCATAAATATCTGAGGAATCCTCGCAACGGGATAACCCATACTACACATGCATGGAACTTTAAAAAAGAAATCGAATTGATCCTGTAAAACAAAGTTGATATCACGGATTTCAAAGTAAGAAACCGGACATAGCATAAAAAGGATGAGAAAGAGAATAAAAGAGTTGATAAAAGGAATCTGATACCTGTTTGTCGCAGTCCTGGTGTTTATAAAATGTTTGACACTTGTACCTTCCCGCTGTCCATCAGGGGTTGTGGGCTGAGGAACACTTGTCATTCGGGAGAGGAGGCCCGGATGACTCTGGTCCAGATTTATTCATGAAGCTATAAATGTTACGCCTCTGTTAAAGGAAGCTAAAAATGCTACGCCCATGAACAGCGTGCGCCGCCTGTCACCTCGACTGCAGGATATACTCTGCAAAAGTTTCTCTCGACTGACCAACGTTAATTATTGAGTAACCGCTCCTGCCCGGGTAAATCTGTCTCGTTTGTCCATCTGCACGTCATGGGTTCTTTATCTTACACGCTCTCTCTCTCTCTCTCCCTCTTCCTATGAACTCCCACTGAATCAGTAAACCAATCATTCTCTCTCGCGATCTCTTTAATAAACAACCATCGATTCGGTAAATGAATTTCTTCCTTCCTATCTTATAAGCATCTCTACATCAAAACTATATCACTAACTATTATAACAATATTTTGCGATCAGCGTAATATATGTATATATATATATATATATATATATATATATATATATATATATATATATATATATATAATGTATATATATATATATATATATATATATATTTATATATTATATACATCTTTAAAGCATCCAAGTTATCAGTAAACTCATTTCTCTCTCCCTCTCACTCACTCTCAAAAGCATCCATGTAATCAGTAAGTTAATTCTCTCTCTCGCTTTCCCTAACAAACATCCCTGAAATCTGTAAACAAACTTTTTTCTTTCCCTCTCTTCTCTCTGTCTGTCCTGACAATGGCGGCAGCGCTTCAATCGTTCTGAAGCGAAGTCTGCACCTCCTCGCTCAAGGGAAACGTCGCCCTGTAGACTGAGGGAGGAATCGCGTCATATTTGAAGAAGGAAAATCGCCAAGAGGGGAACTGAAGGGATGAGGGACGTGTGAAGGTAACAGTTGTTTAGGGATGGGAAGGGCAACATGGCGGGAGGGGGAAGGGGGCAGAAGGGAGGGGAAGTTACGGACAAAGAAATTAATACCATGTACGTGTATGTGTGTGTGTGTGTGAGAGAGAGAGAGAGAGAGAGAGAGAGAGAGAGAGAAGGAGAGAAG
>NC_089793.1:43131951-43164451 GCF_040412425.1 Macrobrachium rosenbergii | reverse complement strand
TTGCCAATACCAAATCCCCTCTACTTGCTCATATCATGAATTCCAAAGCCTTCATTATTATTGAGCCTCGTATGCCAGAGGAAAGGTCAAATAATATATAAAATGCAGAGGAGGGCAGGGAAGTCAAGCCCACCCCCTTTTTGCATTAACCGAAGTTTTTCCTTATATCTTTTAAGACTTCCATCATTACCCAAAAATAGTTCATGGTGCACAAATATGCGAAACGCTTAAAGGATTCATTATCGGCAAACAAAAACAAGTTAGTAATGTTAACGTCATGTATAAGAAAATGCATAATTACTTTTTAAACTTATATTTGACATCGGGACCGAACAGAGGTTTCTCAAATGAAAGGCCACGGCGCCACTGGGTTCGACCCCGATGTGAGTCAGAAATTAATTTCTGTGGAAAACTTGCTCATGTGTTGATTAGCTCACACACACACACATATATATATATATATATATATATATATATATATATATATATATATATATATATATATATATATATATATATATATATATATATATATATATATATATATATATATATATATATATATATAATTATATAATATATGTGTGTGCGTGTGTGTGTGTGTGTGGATGTGTATGTGTGCGCATCATTCGCAGGAAATAAGGTTGAGAGAGAGAGAGAGAGAGAGAGAGAGAGAGAATGCGTAGTAAAGAGTAGCATTTTTAGTGGGAGGTCCTGTTGCCCCGACGAGATCTTTATAGCATCATATGTCTCTCTCCCCAGGACGCCCCCGGGATCATCACGGCATCCCCGGAGGATCCAGAAGAGTAGCCGAGGGAGGATCAACCACCCTGTTTGTGTTGGCGTCGATGGACCCCAGACGAAGCAAAGCCTCCGCAGGAGATCGACAGAGAAAAAACAGGAGACACGGAGAAGCTACTAACAACAGACTCAGACCATCTATCTAGGGGCTCTTTTTTTGGGAGGACCAGTTTTATCCAAGGTAAAGAAAATTAACGCGGCTATTACCGCAGTTCCTTAAGGGCCAATTAACGGATTAGGAGATTTCCTCGTGATTTTCTCTTATAGCCGAGTGAAAAACTGAAAAGGTTTGGTGACCCGCCGATCAAAAGGTACATGTTGCACTGCTTTGGTTTCGTGTTGCAAAGACTCGAGATCGAACAGACATGACCAGACAAAAGGTAGATGTAGATTTTCTCACGCACCTGCCTCTCTGAAATCCCCCTTCTCCCCACTACTGCACCCGCGGGAATAAATCCACGTTGTACTAATTAAAGGCGAAAGTGAGGTCCCTTAATCCGTCGAAAACCCGAAGGCTCCGAAATTATTGTTGCAGACGATCAGCTCAAGACTTCTGTGCAGTTACAAAAGACATTACAGATTCGTTACAAAGGAAGTTGAAATAATCACCTGGGCCGTGTGTCCTCATTAAGAGTGTAAGATTAAATCCCGCCCTTACTAGTGTTAAAAGACAATATTCTTACCGCCATCTGTGCAACAGCAGTTTAAGACTACATTTCCTTTAGGTGGCACCTCAGTTTAAAAGACGTTATTCTTACCCTTACTTGTGTGACACCAGTTTAACGGACATTTTGCGACCTTTCCCGCACACAATTCGTCTGAAGAACGTTATTCCTGACGGCCACCACCTGTGCACAGTAATTCAGAGACCTTATTTGACCCTATTTCTATTTACTGTTGCCCTCTTCCAACACCTCCGTCTCCATGTTCGAGGTAATGGCGCAGGCCGGGGAGTCTGCCCATGAGCCAAAGACGCCCACAAACAACAACATCGTGGGCGCCTTTAATATGAATGGCGGGATGGGCGTGAGCCTCGGGTTGTCCAACTCAATCCCATCGCCGGAGCCAGCCTCCAAGTCTCCGGCGCTTCCCTCGACGCCCGCCCACCAGCAGATCCTCAGACCACCTACTCCGCCGTCGTCGGGCCCACCCATATCCGTGACGCCCATCTTCCGCACTTGGCACCCGCATGTGTACGGCACGGTGCCTAAATCCCCAACGCCCCACAGCATATCGGATATCCTCGGGTGGGCCGTTCGAGGAAGGAGTGAGGAACCTCTCAATCTAACGACACGCCCACCGGACCACGCCCACAATAAAGGTAAGAATCTAGGAGTATCTTGAATTAGATTACTTTTTTTTCTTTTTGTAAAATGTGATAGCAATTAAGTACACAGGTGTTCAAAGTGAAAAAAACTCCAAATGCGCAGTAGCTCGGAAAACATTTATTCAGCTTTCTGTCTACATACATACATACATACATACATACATACATACATACATACATACATACATACATGTGGGAATGTACACAAGCTTAATGATCCAGCTTTCCTCTATGGAAGTAAAGCGTGAATGGTCTACGCAAATAATAAGAAAAGGAGCTAAATCTTATGGCATGATGTGTTTGCGCATTGTATGCGGCTTAAGAAGTATTTCGAGATGGTTCAGTCATGTGGAAAGAATGGATGACGGTAGTTAAGTGACAAGAATGTACTCTTCAGATGAGTTGTTGCTGCGAGGAGGAGCGGAAGACGCATAAAGGGCTGAATGGCTTATTTTGAGGTAGCTTAACTGTATAAGGGTTCATCCCCCATTAAGCAGTTAATGTGACAATGTTAGACGTTACGGGTTTACGTTGAAGAAAAATAAATATATATGCTTAGACATAATAACAAACGCACATATACATTGTTTAATAATGAGAGAGAGAGAGAGAGAGAGAGAGAGAGAGAGAGAGAGAGAGAGAGAGATCCACAAAGTATAAAGCGCCATGTTACTCTCAGCCAGCCAAAAGGAGCAGATGCCTCACGGTTGACTTAATTTGCTCCTTATCCACCCGGCATAAAAAGACGAGAATTGAATGGAAGCTGTGACAGTAAATACCTGAACTGCGATATTTCTGATGAGCAGTCGACAAGACTTCATTGAAAGTAAAGGATAGAGACCTCAATGAAATGCTCCCTTCCGCTGCTAGAGTATTTATACTTAGTACAGTCTGCAAAAGAGTCATATGAAAAATCTTAGAATTAAATGTGGGGAGTGATAAAATGTCCGTTTCGGTAAATACCTTGTGTACATTACTCTAAGTACTAACAAACTATATTGACTAACCATACCATGCAGTGAAAATCATACATCAAGCTTTCTGCGGAGGAACAGCGAGAATGATAGTGTTCCAGATTTAGATGGGCTAAACCGATTTAAAAAAAGAATGTTGAATGTTTCTTTTAAAGGCTGCAAGCCCACCTCTTGAGCCATGGCAGATTACACATTACACTGAGATATATATAATACACACACACACACACACACACACACACACACACACATATATATATATATATATATATATATATATATATATATATATATATATATATCCATATGTATATGCGTGTGCCAACGAACGGCAATTGTATGTCCATATCAGCCTAGTGCTATTATAAAAATAAATAATGGAAGTAAAACCTTACCTCTTAGAAGAAGGAAGGCTATATGAACTAGAAGATAAAATGCAAAGAGAAAGAGAGAAAGAAAGAGAATGATTCACTTATCTAGGTGTCACACCGAACAGGGTATTCCCCTTTGGGATTCTGCAGCTTGGCTTAATGGATTCCCAGAGAATATTTCTTTCCTATCGACGATCATAATTTTACATCGCTCAAACTACGGGTCATGTGCATTACGATAAAATGAAACCATCCCTCTGTAACCGAGGCATCGATGACCTATTGTGATGTAACACCAGTGTGCTCTTCTTAATCAATCACTTGGTTGCGCAGCAATGCAAAGTAACAACTGTCTGTCCTGTACTTAATGCCATTGTCCTTTTGTTTGTAAGCGAATCACGTTCTCTCTCTCTCTCTCTCTCTCTCTCTCTCTCTCTCTCTCTCTCTCTCTCTCTCTCTCTCTCAATTTTACACCATTAGGATGCGTCTATAATTTAACCAATAAGAATAGCGTTTTGGGTGTGAAAAACTCTGTACAAACATTCTATCTGTTTCTACTGCTTTCTCTCCTAACAAACATAAATTCACGACCATTCAGTAAATTTCAGTACAAATATAAAAAGCAAATCTCCAAGAGCATTCTCTCTGTCTTTTTATATTTATGTAAAACCTTGCCAGCAGTCAAGGGCATTCAAATCTCGCAAAAAAGGGGAGTTGAGAGCTCTCACTCTCTCTCTCTCTTTCTCTTTTATATTTCCACTCGTAATTACTTTCCACTTCAGCTCTTTCTTTCCCCCATTAAATGCCATACAACAGACACGGATTTTGAGTTAATTAATTAAGCAATAAGACTTGATTGTTATGGTCGCACATGTAAGGCAGGAGGAGGAGAGGAGAGGAGAGGACAGAAGAGGAGAGGAGAGGAGGAGGAAGAGGAGGAGAATGAGACAAAGGGATGGATGGATATCATCTCACCACCAAAGGCTAATTAAATCATGTTGATCTGACCCCTTCGATGGTTGCTCATGACCCTGATGTTATTCCCTCTCTCTCTCTCTCTCTCTCTCTCTCTCTTAGCATTTCATCAATTTATCTTTATCAGATTTATCAACACTCGACAGCACTCGCAGTTGGCATTTGAGGGACACATCTCTCTCTCTCTCTCTCTCTCTCTCTCTCTCTGTATTTCACTGCTTTATCTTTATCAAATTTATCGACATTCAACAGCAATCACAGTTGGCATTTGAGAGACACAGACCCTCTCTCTCTCTCTCTCTCTCTCTCTCTCTCTCTCTCTCTCTCTCTCTCTCTCTTATGCATCTTCGCTTTATCTTGATAAAGTGAACAACATTCAACAGCAATTTTTAGCAGAAAAGATGGCATCTAGAATCTCTGTCTGCTTCCCTATGCATAGACAGCAAACACATGGAGGTATTCCAGTGCACAGTAGAGAATAACAAAGAGAAGAATAACAACAATCGGTGCCTCAACGGATCTTGTCACAACATCACTATCAATTAAGTGTTAGAAATCCTGTGTGATTGATAAATCGTATTTCTAAATGACTTTCGAAACTCGAAGCTCTTAATCTATTAAAAGAGAGAGAGAGAGAGAGAGAGAGAGAGAGAGAGAGAGAGAGAGAGAAAGGGGGTGTTTGAAACACTCCATTGATTGAATCGATTATACCTGAAGGAGAGCAAAGTTTATTCTCAGAGAGAGAGAGAGAGAGAGAGAGAGAGAGAGAGAGAGAGAGAGAGAGATTCTTAAACTCACCATTCAAAAATCGAACAAACAGACGACTTGTTAGTTTTCTAAAAAAAACTTGTACTCGACGTACTCACGCACACACACACACAAAGTAAACGAACGTTGTTTGTAGACTAATCTTCATCCATTATCGGTTAACTTGTTTAAGAGAGCGATTGATTAAGTGGCAACTGAACAAGTGTGAAAATTAATTAAGATGATGCGACACGGGAGATCTGGACAAAGAGATCAAACGGAATCACTTAATTGACGCTATCCCAGTCTCGCTACTTTTATCGTCATCGTCATCATCATCAGCTCCAGTGTTTGCACTCTCTCTCTCTATATATATATATATATATATATATATATATATATATATATATACACACATATATAAGTATATATAATCACTATATATCATTGAAAGGGAGGTACTCTTACATATACATATCAATTATATGCATACATATACATTAGTTGATAAGTGTACAGCTCTCTCTCTCTCTCTCTCTCTCTCTCTCTCTCTCTCTCTCTCTCTCTCTCTACTCTCTATCACACACACATATATTATATATATAATATATATGTATATACTGTATATATATATATATATATATATATATATATATATATATATATATACACACACACACATATATATATATTTATATATATATATACTTAAATGTCAGCTAGGTGTACAAATCTCTCTCTCTCTCTCTCTCTCTCTCTCTCTCTCTCTCTCTCTCTCTCTCTCTCTCTCTCTCTCTCTCTCTGTGCAGTATCAATTTACTCGTACGACCGGGTCGTCGTCTGTCATACTATCTTACTGCAAGGACAATAAAAGCATAACAACGGAAAGATAAAATATCTAGGTGAAAAGGAGATGGAGAACGCCGTTAATAACAGCAAGAGAATGTGACATTGGTAAATGGCAGCATAAGAATAATAATATTTGACATTTTGGAAGGCACACGTAAGAAATAATTACAAAATAAAATTAGTTTTCATCTCAGTTTGAATAGCATCAAGATTTACAATATATGCAGACATAATGCTTGCTACTTATTACACTCAAAGCAAATACGTCTAGATGAACCTCCACACGCACTCTCTCTCTCTCTCCCCTAACAGTTACCTTGATTCTCCCTTCCCCCATCCAATGCCAGGGTCTCCTTTCCCCCCAAGGGGAAGGGGGAGGTCTCTTAAAAGCAATTGTGTCGGAGAGAGGAGTACAAGGAAAAACCGAGCCCGGAAAAAAAGGGTATGTTTCAGTTAATCTAGTGAGAGACTTTCTTTAGGAGACAGCTGTCTCATCGAGAACGTCTCTACCTCGCTTAAAGCACAAACATCGACTCCAAGAAAACACAAGATCTATTAGGGCGATGTGTTTTAGAAGTCGTTGCTCTGGTACAATTAGTGCCAGCCGTTTAATGTACATGGATGTGGCTTGGAGATTAAATTTATTATCACCGCAGCCATTATTATTATTATTATTATTATTATTATTTTCAAATTAATGCTATTTCCTCCTCATATTGCTCAGTTATAACAGTACCATTCTTAGTTGTTCATTAACACCACAACAAATGCCACTCACAATGATCATTCATGATTTATAAAGGCAACCTAACTAATACTTCTGATATCAAAGGAAGACCAGATGTGTAAAACACATCATTGGTTTCCTGTCGCATTGGTCCAACGCCAAGCAAAGAATGCAAAAAAAAAAAAAAAAAAAGACAAGCAAAGCAAAGCGGCCTTCGGAATGTTATGCATATCAGTGGCATGTTCTGATGATAGGACTTGACACAGTATTCAACGCAGTCCCCACGTTTGAATGGAAAGTCGATGGTTAAACACAAACCCTGCTCTCAAAGGCTTAATGCCCACGGAAAAAGCAATTAAAGTCTACAAATGAAGAGAGAGAGAGAGAGAGAGAGAGAGAGAGAGAGAGAGAGAGAGAGAGAGAGAGAAGACGCTTTTAATGCTCGATAAACATCCGAGTAGTACAAGTTTGCTAGAGAGGTTAATATCCCCCAACCCCCTCCTCCCAAACCAACACCAAACCATCACTTCTTTTCCCGGTCCCACCACCAAAACAATGCAATTAATTTACTATTCTTCACCTGCTAACAAGAACAATGGCCTCTTTTTACCTATTGTTTCGAGGAATATTCAACACCGAAGCCCTTTGAGCACTCATCCGAAAAGTAAAGCTCACACACAAGGACCATAGGATCACCTGACGCGCGGGAACATCCGCCAATCAGAGAACGGATGCCGCGAGGTTACGCTCGCTCAGCAGGGAACAGGTATTTTCACAGTAGCCTCTCAAGTGTCTGCCAGTCTGACAGATGGCTCGAAAAGCAAAGAATCGCTGGTGTCTGAGGCAGTTTGCCCAACACACAATTAAATTCATAACAGAAAAGGGATGCGAGATCAAGGAGATAGTTTGGGAAGGGAGAGCAAGACTCAGAGAGTGGTGTGATTGTATGTAAGTGTGTGTGTGTGT
The DNA here is from genome assembly GCF_040412425.1 of Macrobrachium rosenbergii. NCBI lineage: Eukaryota > Metazoa > Arthropoda > Malacostraca > Decapoda > Palaemonidae > Macrobrachium > Macrobrachium rosenbergii. Next base: position 43,156,714 of record NC_089793.1, on the reverse strand, counting down.
GTGTGTGTGTGTGTCTGTGTGTTTGTGTGTGTCTGGTTGGCTTCGGAAAGGTAAGGTGGGGAAGAGAGGAAGTGTTGTTGGAAAAGGAGTCAGCAACTGAAGTTGTCGTCTCTAATGTCGAGAGAAATATTCTGTTTAATATAGATACACATGATATACAGTATATATATATAGAGTATATATACATATATATATATCTATATATATATATATTTATATGTATATACTGTACATATATACTTTTATATATATATATATATATATATATATATATATATATATATACATATATATATATATATATATATATATATATATATATATATATATATATATATTATATATATAGAAAATGCCCTAATATGCTGGAACCAAGTAAGGTGCGAGCTGGAGTGGTACGTGGTGCAGTGTCTCTTGGGGATTCGATGCGCAAGTGGTAAGAGCTTTGCGTAGGAATAAGAAGCGACTTATGCTGCGAAAGTTTAATGAACAGGGGTTCATCGACGACATAGCAGTTAAAATGGCAATGCCCGTTGTTTTTTTCTCTGGAGTTACCCATTGTTATGGAAAACAATACTGAATTCATATATATATATATATATATATATATATATATATATATATATATATATATATATAAATGTATGTGTGTGTGTGTACGCATGTATGTATATATTGAAGGGTACAACTCTTCAAAGCTTTCCAATACCAAATAAATCACGAACAAATAAGATATTAAGTAGCATCCTCCCCACCCAACACGACTCCTGAAAACCGCCGACTGCCAATAACTCTCTCCCAGAGCCGTTGCATCGCAGCGCCAATAGGTAGCGCCATCGGGCAATTCCTCAGCTTGCTCCTGACGGCGGTAATGCCTTATTATTCGCTTCCAATATCATCTTCCTCCGCTTCCAGGAAAGGGATCTTCGATATCTTCCCGGGTCTGCTTAGAATTATGATGGTCGTCTCTCAAATACGCCAGACTCTCGGGTGGAAGGCAACATGAAGCGATTATGGCTGTGAAGCAGATCTTCTTCTTCTTATTATTATTATCCGGAACAATTTTCTTATTACAGGATTCTCCTTGATCTGACTGCCATTAACGCTGTTGTAGCTTCTTTACTCGTCTTCCTCAATTTTTTAATAAATATTCCTTAACCTTAGCTAAACTTGCCGCTACCCTTGATTATTTCTCATCTGGATCTGCATTCTGTATTCGTACATGTCAATAAGCGGAAGTATTTTATTTTATTATTATTATTATTATTATTATTATTATTATTATTATTATATTCGGAAGGGAGCATAACTCAGCAATGTTATCAATGAGTAATGAGCCGGTAACCTAATGCCCTCATCTTATACGAGCCCACAGGCAATGAAAAATAGCAGGAAGGCCAAGGCTGGGCATTGACGTTATGAGTAGGGGAAACTGGAGGAAGAACTCGAAAGTTTGCAAAGAAGAAGCGGTGTTCCTAATATGATTGTTACTTACGTTAATGGTAACGGGATGTTGATATTTCTGGCACGTTAGCAAAGAGGAAAATATATATATATATATATATATATATATATATATATATATATATATATATATATATATATATATATATATATATATATATATATATATATATACCCACCACTATCTCCAAGTCAAAATCAACAGAACAAATTTTGCATCGAAACACCTAGAAGAATGGGAGCCATCTCCAAGCACATAATTTTCTGTTCATTTATTCAGTTCCAAACAGACCCAAGGCCCCTGCTCAAGTCCCTAATATATTCCAAGCACATTACCTAAAACGATTTGTAATTCAATTTTCCATATACAGAAGTATTTTCTTTTTCGTGGGAATGGGCGACCGAATGCCTCCTTATTAGTAACTTTTCGGAATCATATCATTCGGAGAGATCCAAATCACAACATAACCATAAAAAAATACATTGTCTAAATCTCGCAAAACTCCTGGATAAAGGTAATCCTCCGTGGTTCACGCCGCCCAAGAAGGTTTCACACAAAACACTCTGACAACATTACCCAAAAACTTTTAATAGGAGGTATTTATCAAATAAGTCGTTCCGAGTAGGCGTGGCTTGTGTCTTCAAACAAAATGAAAACGTTAGCTCCCAACTTTGCCAACTCGGACACCATTGTTACAAAAGTGAGCTTGAACCTTCTTTCTTATACAGGCCACGCCACAGATTACCTTTTAATTCACAACTGAGGACTGATTATATTCAGTCACGCTCAAGAAATTAAAAAGTCTGTAGTTAACGTACAATGAAAAATCGAATGTTATTTTAAAAATGAGCTCCTTAATGTCATTTTTTTTAAAGTAAGGTTTATCTTTAAAATATGTATGAATATACAGTAACAGGCTTAATAATAATGACAAAAGTACTGCATCTTGCAACTGGAGACCAAATTCGACGTTAGTCAGTTAGCGTAACGCACACGATCAGTACAATAAACTACAACACATATACACAACTATATATATATATATATATATATATATATATATATATATATATATATATATATAATATATATATCTGTATATATTCATAATCGAAAGGTGCACATACGCCTTTTGAACGAGGCAACCACCAGGCTGGTGAGAGTTATAAATTTACAGCCCAGGACATGAAAACCCTCTGGAACTGACCATATAAGGCAATAATGCATCAAAAAGCATAAAATCAATAAAACGGAACAGGAAAGAAATTGAAAGACGATGAGCAGAAGAGCAAGAAAGGAATACGGAATTAAAAGGAGGTTTGCTGGGACAGAGTTTTTAAGGAGTTAAAAGAAGAGAAGGCGTGGGGGAGGGAGAGCAAATGTAAGTATAGAGACCTAACGACGATCTTAAATGACCGTCATCTTATCCGAAACACGACCTTGCGTCGACACCGGACGGCCGCGTCTTGAAAACAAATTGCGGCATCATCGGGCGCCCTCTTTGATATTCTCTTTGGTGCCTCCGACAAAGACAACCGATCGGCCGGCCGGAGTGACGATAAGGACTTAACCCTCGAGCTCTTGCGCGCCCTCATAAACCTCGGGCGGATCGTCCCTATGAGAGGTTCTTGTAGAGGCGAGATCAGGGAGCTGCGCGGGAATGGGGCCCTTCGTCGGTCTGCTGAGACCTGCGGCTAATAGTAAGATAACAGTTGCTTGACTATTCACTTAAGGGCGCGGGACATGGGAGGAGCCGCCGTCTCTGCGCGGTCGTACAGAGAGAGAGAGAGAGAGAGAGAGAGAGAGAGAGAGAGAGAGAGAGAGAGACCAAAGCCATCCTCTTGACGGCGGTACTGCTGCCGAGACAGTTAGCAGTATCTCAGAGGGCAATTAGAGTATCGGCGTTCGGGATCTCTTTGGACTTCATTTAAAACAGTTCTCATTCTCCTCCTCCTCCTCCTCCTCCCGCTAAGTCCTTCCCCTCCTCCTTCATCCTTCGATCTCAACTTTCCCCTTTCTCCCTCCCTCTCGTAACTATCGTCCCAACCAACGACATGACATAACGTCCAGAAATAGATGGATGGATCGGAGAGCGGATAGATTTGTCTTCTCTCTCAACATCCATTCCGAACAGGGATCTTACAAGAGGCGTTGCTTCTTTAACAGAGATTAAAGAAAAAAGGGGTATAAGCGACACATCAAGGACGCGCTGAATAATTCATTTATTTTATTCCAATAAAGGAAATGAACTGGGACTAGGTAGGTGTCGGACAGCATAAGGATCGAGATAATTGAAGTCTTCCCCAAATTAATCATGGATTCGAATTTTCCACACTTTCATTAGTAATTGTGTAATGCCCAAAAAGGTAAAAATTAAAAGTGCATGTCTTGATTGATGCCTACATCGTTAATCAACAACCACCTTCCTGAAAAAACGAGAGAAAATACACTCTATCTTAATAGTACACTGACAATGAAAATTAGATATAAACAACACTGATTTACTAACAAATAAATACATGAAGCGTATCACAACAGACAAGCGTAAACTAGAAAGAAAAAGATTACTAGAATAATTAATGCGTTTTTTCTCAACGAACTCACAGTTACTTTGTTCATACGTCCGGTGTTGATTATAAATATGCAGAATGGATGAAAGTTTAGTTGTTGTTTATATGTATATATATGTGTGTGTGTGTGTGCGCGCGCGCGTGTATGCACGGAAGTATATGGAAGGAGGTAGTTTGAAAATACTTTACTTTCAAAATGTAATAAAAACCTGAAAGACACAAAATAAAATCCTTTAAAGCGGCGAGATTACCAGAAAGTGCTCCAGAGAGCGAAAGAAACTGTTTGAAAATGTGAGCCAAGTCTGGGATATTAGTCGCCAGCCATGTTCAAAGACTGAATGATAAACAATGGCTGGGACGTGATCCGATCCTTCAACACCCCCCCTTCCCCGCCCACCCCTCCGGCCCAAAAGTCTCCTTTGGGACGCCCCGACGCTCATATTCCCAGAGTCGGATATGGTCCTTCAAAAGGGCAAGAGATTTTCAAAGCAGGAATATCAACGTTTAAAATCCTCCGACGCGCCCGGGAGAGTTCCGTGAGCGGCCAAGATGAAAGCCAGGACACCCACGGTGTTTTGCTTGGATTAAGCTGGTGTTATGCCAGCACGGGCTCTTATACTCCTTCGGGCAGACCTCATTCCATTCTTTTATTCTGCCGCTGCCCCTAAGCTAGGCTTTGATAATTAATATTGATGTTAGTACTTCCGTGTCTACTGTTGCTGTTATTGCCTCGGCTGCTGCTTTTGCTAACAACAACAATAACAATAATAATAATGGTAATTATAATGATATTGATGAGGATTCATATAAGACCGTGACCAGATAATGAAGAAAATAAAAAAGGTGTTTAATAATAATAATAATAATAATAATAATAATAATAATAATAATAATAATAATATTTTTATTATTATTATTATTACCGTATGTACAGTATTTGGGAGTAACTGTAATAAAATGATAGGAAAGGGAAGTAAATACTACTTTGTGAAGCACGGAAAGTAGTAGAGTCGAGGCAAAAGGTTTGATATAAAAAAGGGGTGTCTATGGAAATACAAGTTGGGATGCATGAATGAACTGTCGATCTAACTCTCCTTTAAGGAAGTGAAGTACGAATGTTGAATGCCAACGAAAAGAAGAGATTGAAGGTGGATTGGTTGCATAGTATGTGAGGAGTTGAAACGGCTGAAATGGTAAGACATAGATGCGACGTAGAAGCCTATGTTTTATAGTTATATAACACCATAGTAAGACCGAGATTGCACGAAAGATAATGGTGTACAGTGTGTAAGGATTTTGACAGTTGCTGATGAGTATCTTGTCAAAGTAAATGAAGAGGCTGGCGATGTGGAATTTTACTCTGCTAGGTGCTCATCCTTGTTTGACAATTATATATGAATATATACGTATATATATATGTATATATATACACTAAATCACGTGCATTTTATGATTTTATGAATATATATATATATATATATATATATATATATATATATATATATATATAATCAACATTAACAGTCACACAGAAGGCTTATCGGCAGCACGTTAAACATCCTACACGTAACTGGCCATTCATTCTGCACACATATATACTTAATATATATACAGATATATATATATATATATATATATATATATATATATATATATATATATATATATATATATATATATATATATATATATTTATTAAAATCAATCATTCTGAGCGAGTTAACAAGAAATCAAAGTATTTAATATCATTATTGCAACAAAGTATAATAAAGGCATAATATTACTTTATTAGCTTTTCTACATCGTTTATTTATAAATGCCCTTAGAAGGAAAGATTAAAGCTTCATTTACAGTAACGATGAATATTATCATTACGAAAGAGTAGTTGTAGTTATAGTAGTGTTACAGCAATGATATTTCTTAAAAAGATATCTGCCTTGGGTTATTGTTACCATCGTCACTGACTTCACTGTATCCTCATACTATCAAAATCAAAGACATCTTCATCGCGTGAAATCGATGCACTTCAATATGTATTGCGTCAGCGTTGACAGAACATTCTGTCCGATTCAAAAAATGGAGTAGGTAGTGACCGTAAAGTGTAGTTAATTGAGGACCTTAATAATAAAATTATGTACCGTAAGTATTTGGTTGCTGATGGGCTCCAGTGTGGCGGAATGAAAGCTCTCTCTCTCTCTCTCTCTCTCTCTCTCTCTCTCTCTCTCTCTCTCTCTCTCTCTCTCATTCGAGATTTAATTGCCATTGCAAGGAGTCTCGTTGTCTGTCAATGTAATTTGAATAAAACTAGGACAAATGAAGCGAACAGGCTGTTGATTAAACTACAGCCCACCATTTCAAAACACGAATGTCCAGCCATCTATGGCGACATAATACAAAGGAAAAAAATCCCAAATGATTCACTCTTGTTTTATTGTTTATCTAATTTCCCGAGAGGACAGTTTAATGAGATTCGAACCAAACAAAGATGTGGGGACACTTCAACGCTGTCGATAACGTTGACCCTAACGGCATCTATGAGGCTGTATAGCGTGCCTACTCCATTCGCCCCCTACCCCCCCACACCCTTCACCGCCTTATCACTAATTGGCAACCGAGCGTAGGCGCCTCAATAATTTCTCCATTTCTAACGATCGATAACGAATCCTTGTAGGGTATTCCCATGTCGACCCTGCTTCGTGTTACGGGCCCTTGTCGACCCTTCCTGATTGCTCTAGTCGTCACGTCACTCCATTTGTCAATTGGTTGTCAGCGTCGACCAAATTGCCCATAATTGCCCATATCCTAATTAACGATACCGTCCCCCTCCCCGGGATTGAGTTGCCACCTCGCGCCGGATCTAGAAACGGCACGGAGTGCCATGTTTGGGACGAAATTCTTCATTTACTTTTTTATGCGGGAGGATCTCTGCTGAGACTCTACGAAGAATCAAGACCAATTCAGAGGCTTACGAATGGTGAAGGCCAGAGAGCTTGATAATTGAGAAGAAGGCATTATTTGAGAGAGAGAGAGAGAGAGAGAGAGAGAGAGAGAGAGAGAGAGAGAGAGAGAGAGATTTTAAACTCTCTTGAGTGTGTGTGAGCAACGCGGTGCTTAAGTGAGCCGTTTTTACTGATAGATAAAGATCCCAGAAAGCGGCTCCTCCTAATGGGATGGTTTATCAGGAGGCTGTTATCGGGTTCCTAATTGTGCCTCTTCCTTCCCTCAACCGTAGAGGCGTCTCTCTCTCTATTCCTCCCCCTCTCTCCCATTCCCTCACCTTCCCCTCCCACCCTCTCTCTCTCTCTCGTCTCCCAAGCCTTAGGCATTCTCTACCTCCTCATCACCAAACTCTCGTTACGCCATCTTCCTCCTCCCCCCCTCCTCCTCTCGTCGTCGTCGGCTCCTCCCTTTCCATCTCCTCCCAAGCCATAGCTCCCTCATTCATTAGGGCATTTTCGACAACATTCCGGAACGCATATGCAGCCCTTTTCTCTCATAAAGGCTGTCCGTGCTCGCATAAGAAACCAAAATTATTTTTTTATTCTTTTGAATTCGACCACAGCACCGTTCTTAGTCAAGAAAACCGTTCTGTTTTTATATGCGTAAATCGTAATTTACGCTAGAGAGGCCATCTGTGGGTACCAAGAATTCATTTATTTACGCTTTAGTAATTGCTCGTAACGTTTTCGCTGATCCGATAAATTTCTTAAATCGACACCTTATGACCTCTCTAATTATGTGTGTGTGCAGATCTAATTCGTAAAAAACACATGAACAGATAAGCTTATTTTAAATAGACAAAGATCGATACATGAATAGCTACGGGCAACAGAGCTCACGTATGTGTGTGTGTGTGTGTGTATATATATATATATATATATATATATATATATATATATATATATATATGTTTGTTTGTATATGTGTACGTGAAGGTCAAGACAGAAAAATGAGAGAGAAAAAAAAGCGGTGTGGCGGGGGTGGGGAGTAATGGATAAGTATAGGGTCTGATCTAAGAGCGAGCGAGGAACCATAATCTTGAAAAAGAGAGAATATTATATAAAGCTATATCCTTCATTCTTGGTTTTCTCTCCCAACCTTTCATACGAACCCTACCCAAATCTTACCCACTACAATTATCAAGTACTATCTCCGTCATTCATGTTGGGATCCTTGAAGGGCATCGAGCCCGGTGCCCAGCGCCCAGAGTGCCGACAAGGGTGTCGTGTTGCAGATTTGACTGCAATCCATCACTTCTGTAAGGACTGCTGTTTTCGCTTCGGTATTGTATTGATCGCGAGGAGTGAGATCAAGTTGCGGTCAAATGCCTATTTGCAGTAACAATACTTGGAAATATACTAACAATAATCATTTTATATTCATTATTATCGGTTGCTTCACCTCTGACACGTAGCAGAAGCGCATTAACAATGCCGTTATAATAAATGCTTGAGAATGACGTACATTAGTAACACAATGATATTTTCTTCCTAGTAATTTAAAGGCATCAATATGAAAATTTTCTATACAGTAGAATAATAAAACTAAGTTTGGTTTTCATTTTTAACAACAACATTAATAATGCTAGTCACACCACTAAAGCACTGGATCGACTGCTAACCTTCGCCAGTGCTCATTACCTCTACCCAAGTGCTCTTGATTAGTCATTTAACATCTGTGAAACCATTATAGGTCCTATTTTAATGTGTACTTCCTTCGTCGAAATTATTTCAGCTCTGTAAGTTCATTAGTTTTTCCACGAAGGAAAGAATACAAAAAAAAAAAAATAAATAAATATTAAGACGCTACGGTTTCGAAAGTAATCCATGCTTCTATATCCAGCAAACATTCCAAATTGCCACCACTTGTGCATCGTCCATTCTTTTTATCACTGTCAGATTTACCAGCAAATTTTATGCAGATCCCGGGAAGATTGTTCCAGTTAGCACTCTAAAGAAAGAACCGACTGGCATGGACGTAAAGAATAATTTCAAAACATAGCTGGATGAAACTGACACGCATGATATCATTTGTTTCCAGTGAAGTATCGACATCATGCAAAACCGTGTGTGTGCCTCACTGAGGTTATAAAAGGAAGGATAGAAATCAATTAGATGTATTAACTTCAAAGTGATGTCTGCTACTTTATACAACAGTTTTTTTTTTTAAGTTTCTTGTTATGCTGTCATTTTTCCTCAACGAACTTTTCAACAGAGAGAGAGAGAGAGAGAGAGAGAGAGAGAGAGAGAGAGAGAGGTGATGTTATTCTTTTTATCTTTATTATTTTCACATCTTTTGAAAGACGCATGAGATCTTGAGAGAGAGAGAGAGAGAGAGAGAGAGAGAGAGCCAGCGGTGAACAACATTCCCTTTGTGACCCATTATCGTATCATTAGCGCCAAAGAATCTAATCGCTCTTGAGGGAGAACGTGTGTCTCCCTTTATCTCTCTTTGTCCAACAGTTTGCGCGATAACGACTCGGAGATTACCTTTATCAAAATGGGTATCCCCACTTCATCTGTTTCTTTGTTTCCGAAAGGGTATAGAAAAAGAGCTCTTGAGAAACAACGCTCGCTCTCACGCACGCACGTACAGCGGAAATCAAGAACCAGGTGGTGACTTGCACTGAGCCATAAATGCGTCACTGTTGCGAGATGGAAATGAGTACAGGGGTCGTTAAGTAAGGAAAAAATAGAAGTTGGTGACATTAAATGGCACAAAAATATGCTTACACTGTATAAACACGACATACAGACAAAGACTGCATAAAAGCTAAATTGGAAATCTCCTCCGAAAAAAAATATTCCCTCCACTAGTGCAAAATCATGTCCATATTCAAAGTTATTTACAGAATATACCAAAACATTTTCATTTACAATGTCAGTATATATGAAATCAACAATAACCTGTTTCCCTAAAGTGGGTGGTCGCAGAGAGAGAAAGAAAAAGTAATTTTCTCCATATAATATATATACATATATATGTATATATACAGTATATCGAAGGAAGATACACAATGTTCATTATTGCAAAGCATCACGAAATCGTTAATTCGTGCATTTCTCGAGACCGACTTAGCGTCTCCATATCTTGTACAAGTTTACTGATAGCCGTGTGTGAACGAACACCCGTTATCTTACTACTATTACTACCTCTAAAAAGCTGCTTCGATGCGTAACGGCTTGAAATGGTTATCAATCGAGGCGTTGCCATCAATGGAGGCCCTAGTTTATCGGTGATAACACGGCCACTCTCGACCAAATGCACTCGACGCGTTAATGGCGCTATCGCTATACGCCGTGGCGATAACGCTGTTCCCATGTTGCAATTGTTATTACATGACGTCGTATGAACAATGGAGGCCAGGTCTGCTTTTGCAGTGAAGACACCGAAACGGGCAATAATGAGCAAATCACTTACGGTCACCGCAAGAAATGTCATAAAGGGAGTTTCTTCATGAAGACACCTCTTAAAACGCGTCACGATAAATAATTACGGGAATATCACAGTCAGGAAAGAGTCTTTCTTGACCGTGGGGAGTATAGTGGCAAGAATAGCATTCCATGTTCTGATAGAGAGTGGTCGTAACATTGATTAATCCGGCTGCGTGCGTATGTGTGTGCGTGCGTGTGTGTGCAAATAAACAGTTAATATTTCCAATCAATTCCCCTGTTATGTTCCCTCGACCCCTATCTCTACCCCAACTATGTGGGATAAATTCACGAACAACTGTTGCCACTAAAACATTGATGATGATGTGACTTTGCCTCATAATGAGGCTCCTTAATGATCAAAAGCCTGTCACATAACGTTTTAGTAAATTACATTATATCACGCTCATTATTTGGAGTCACATTTATTGATGGTCATCCTTCCACTGAAAATTAATGCACTGAGAGTGTTAATGATGTTAATACTGCATGTTATGCTAATGAAGATATACCAGCATAATTGTATGTTATAGCTGAGTTGAGATGTCAATATTGATATTAAAATAAGAACGCACAGTTTTGTTGCAATTTGTATTGCATTACATTACATCACATTACGCAGTAGTACCAATATCCGGGAACAAGCTAGCAATGACGCCCAGAAGAATGACCAATATTAGTTGCCGATTTGAACAAGATTAATCATCAGGAAATATTATGTCATCATCGGCCTCGGCCACGTTTATCTCGATTTCCCAAAGAAAACAAAATTTCACGTAAAAAAATCACAAATTTATGATATCTCGTTACCTAAAGTAGTTGTTAAGTAGACAAACTTGCATGTACACACGCATATATATATATATATATATATATATATATATATATATATATATATATATATATATATATATATATATATATATATAATGTTTGTTTGTGTGTGTGTAGTTGGGTGGGTGGGTGCATGTGTATGCGCGTAAATATATTTTATATATATATATATATATATATATATATATATATATATATATATATATATATATATATTATTACAATAAGTGTGCGTGTGTACATATGTGAATATTCAAATGCATGTGTATATCATTTTATAATACAGTATATATACATACATACATGCATACATCATACATATATAAGTAGATATATATATATATATATATATATATATATATATATATATATATATATATATATATATATATATATATATATATATTTATAATGAGACTTTGTATATCAAACACCACGGAAGAAATGAAACACAGTTGCAGACCCTGACCGGTGTCAGCTTTATTGCTAAGTAAACCATCTTCAGAGGACTGATACTGATACAAAGTGGTAGAAATTCATATGTACTGTCCTGCTAGCATATATACTACGGATTTCTACCAGTCTGTATCAGTCCTCTGAAGAGGGCTTAGTTAGCTATAAAGCCTGCACCAGTCACGGTATGCAACCTATTTCAGTTCTACCCTGTGGTGTTTGATATATATATATATATATATATATATATATATATATATATACATATATATATATATATATATATATATATATATATATATATATATATATATATATATATATATATATAGTATTTGACTCATTCATCTAATTATCAAATATATATATATATATATACCATATATATATATATATATATATATATATATATATATATATATATATATATATATATATATATATATATATATATATATATATATTTATATTTATATTTGATAGTTTGATAGTGGCCATATGAAGTCGGTCTTGTTCAGATAAGAGAGGTCAAAAATAGTAAATCAGTTTATTATCATATCTTTAGGAGATAAAAATGACTCACAGATAAAAATATAAGCATCCCAACACACCGCTTCCCGTGAGAGAAGAAACTTTGAATCACAGGAGACGTAAAATAATTATTCAACTTTTTGTCCCCCACCCTCTCTCTCTCTCTCTTGTTTCAAGTATCATCGCTTTATAAATGTTTCACATAAGCTCATTCAGTTATACCAACTATATATATATATATATATATATATATATATATATATATATATATATATATATGTATGTACGTATATAATAGGGGAGCTGTAATTCGAGCAATTGGACCCTACAAATGGCATCAGCTGAGGAAAAGAATAATTGTCAAGCTCTCAGTTTTCAAAAGATATTGCAATGCGTCATCGATAACACATTTTATCATTTACTGAAACACGACAGAACTTTTAACCAAGGTTAGCTCAAAGACACAAGCACAGCCTTACTCACCAGGTCCCCTAAATATGTTCATGACATAAAGAAAAAATTTCTTACGTTAACCGTAATAAGAGAAATAGTAAACTAACAGACAAAATAGTAAATAGTAAACTAAGAGACAAAAAATTAACTAAGTGAACTGAACATGATTTTGTTTTTTTAGGGGATTTATTCATCTTCGGCGCTGCTGAATTTTGACATCAAGAACTGAATCTTAAAAAACCCACTGGAGTACACTTCGGTTTGGAGGCAAATACAAATACACTCTCATGAAGGCGCTCGTATTTTTTTCTTTCCTCATAACGAGAAAGAGATCTAAACTAAACTCTCCCAAACAGTTTTGCCCATTATTGGAAAAGAAGGAAAGAAGTGCGGACGCCCCCATGACTTACCACGTCAAATCCTGCTGCCTTCTCTTCCATTTGGTAAGAAGTCAGCCAGCGCTTCGTCGCGAGTTGTAGATCGGTTCAGAACTCGATGAGTACAAGGCAAAATGGAAAATAGACAACGTTTTGACTTCGAGAGGGTGGTTGGTTTTGGTTGAGACTATTCCAGTGACTTTCGAAACCTACAAGGGGTGGCAACTTGCGGTCCGTTTGAGTGAGAGTGGTCTGTTGGTCCTAAAGCGTTAATGCGAGTTGAAAACAGCGCCAGTTGAAACTTGTCACGTTCAGAGAACTCGAACGAAAGGAAAGTTACGAGATCATAATAACATCCTGAAATGGCTGCTCAGGCAAAAGGATGACTTCACACTTGCGACTTTGAACCGTGACGGGGCTTTAATATAGCGCTTGTATCTCATGAACGATGAATTTCAGCTCTGTCATAATTATTACTTATGACTGTCATAGAGCAATAAAAGAGGCATTTATCTAATTTCTTATGACCATCATAAAGAAAAAGTGCGCCTTCATCTTGAGGTACGATGCATGTTCCAGAACCAGATTAGGAGATTGATAAAAATCAGTGTTTTTTTTTGTCATTATAACAATTTACACATTATATTTCATTGGATCACGTCACCTCTGTGGAACAAATGGACGTGGCAAAATGAAAGGAAAATTAGAGGTATGTAAACGAAGCAATGAACAACGGGAAAGTTATGAACAATCCGGAAACCAAATAAGTGAAATTACATGAGAATATCAACTAATGGGACATTTCACTTCTCTATTTCTCTCTCTCTCTCTCTGTGAGCGTCTTCGTTATCTCCATCTCTTTCATCTCCACTGGTACTTAAACTACACTGATACTGGCTAATTCTACGATACTGAGACTACATTTCTGCACTGAGGATATTTCATCATTTTAACATATGCCTGTCTTCATATATATCGCCAGTTAAATTTACATAAGGACTCCTCATTAATAATATTACTATCATTCACATATTTCTACATTATAAACCACAAAGGAAAATAATTTAACTTGCAAAGCAAGATTCCTTAAAATATGGTGGAACATACGTGAAAACACACGAGAGAGAGAGAGAGAGAGAGAGAGAGAGAGAGAGAGAGAGAGAGAGAGAGAGAGAGAGAGAGAGTGGTAGTAGTATTAAAGTAGTTTAACCAGATCACTGAGCTGACTTTCAGCTCTTATAGGGCTGGCCCGAAGGATTAGGACAAAATAACACATACACACAATAAATACATCTACTCATGCTTCCACATTAAAAAGGTATATTAAAATTCATAATAAGTTAAGTACTATTTTTAAAAAATACAAATTTAGATTCAACAAATGCTATGCTTTTGTGCTTTTATTATTTACTTATTTTTTATATTTTATCTATCAAACCACAGTTCCTCATGAACAACAAAATCGGGACGACTGAAAATGTAAAAGATTCTGACAAAGAGAGAGAGAGAGAGAGAGAGAGAGAGAGAGAGAGAGAGAGAGAGAGAGAGAGAGAGAGAGAGAGAGAGAGAGAGAGTTCATAAAAACGGAGTTACGAGAATGAAAGTTGAGAAAAATACTAATGAAATTTTTAGTACATACAATAAAATTCAGAGCAAAAATAAATTCACCTGCACTTTGGTCATACAAATAAATTGATCAGAAGGCAGAACACTATCTTTCACATGTTAATTTCCCATCCCAACCGCCCCCCCTCACCCGTCCCTACACACACACACACACACACACACACACGAACGCCTGTATTTTTGCATGCATATATGTACTCGGCTCGTCAAGTATGAATGTGCACACATTTTTAATAATAATAATAATAATAATAATAATAATAATAATAATAATAATAATAATAATAATAATAATAATGCCCAAAACACCCCCCCTCACCTCATCCTGACCTCCCAAAATCCACGGGGAGCCACATTATTCAAATTCGGAGGTCAGTTATGAAGACCAGTTAATCTGCGTCACAGAGACTGAAGGGAAAAAACTTGGCTCTAATGAGCTCCCATCGTCGCTTGATTCTACATGATCATCAAGAAAAGATAAGACAAAACTTAGGGAAATATAAGAAAAGACTGAAAATGAACCCTCCCTATTCCTGGCTCGCTCGTACACTGGTAGGGTTTGTCAGTTACATCATGGAATCTGATGCTGACTGATTTCCTAACCAGTCATAACGGGTACCTCTGACAGTTTTATTTTTAAATAAATGTCTTTCAGTTATACTCTAACTGACAACAAAAGCAGCAGTTACATTTTCTGATGGTCGAGGATTAGATTATTTACAATTCCCAAATTTGTTAAGATTATTTGCAATTCGCAGATTTGTCTTTTACATTTATATATCCTCGTCACCAGCAGGTATACCTGAGATCGATCCCACAGGGATGAAGTTTATGCCTCTATTGGTTAAGGCAGTCAATTACGTGTGTGTGCATGTGTGTGTATGTACGCTTCGATATTTAGTTATATGGTGTACCGTAAATATTTAGTTAGGCAATGGACATACTGTAATTTTATCTGTATTGCGTTAAAATCGCTCTTTTCTTAGTAATTATGAAGACGATCATTGTGAATTCATTAGTGTTTCTATAATTGATATCGTTATAATTGTCTTATAGAGCAAATAAAAACTCCCGAAGCTTGCTCAAGCACCTATAGAATGCACCAGCATCCCACGAGTTGCCTCCTCCCCCTCCCCACAAATCTCACCCACCCCTTGGAAGGAACATAACGGGGACGAAAAAGTGAGCCAACGAAGGAGAGACGCCTGCGAGTGGACTGGTCATCGACTCGAGTGTTTGGAAACCGTTTGAAACTTGACTCGATAGTTTTTGGAGGAGGAAGAGGAGTATTTTGCATTCCTCCAGGCTTCGGGAGAATCCAGTGTCGCCTTTGAGTTTCTTTTTCCAGAGGCAAGAAGGAAGACTTGCAAGTGTCAGACTTGCCTCTCGTTTTAATATGCTGGACACGCACTTCAAATAAATAAACGGATTAACAAGGGAATACGAATTTCAAAAGCTCGCGTACGCGCACACAGACACACTCACTCCCACACAAAATACTTCCTCTTCTTTATTTAAGGAGACTGAGCATCCAGTTTATCGGATTTAATCTTGAAAGGGTCCTTCAGTGACCGAAGGAGTCTTGCTTTAACTCTGATATATATTTTGGAAATATTATCTCTCTCCCTCTGCCTAAGCCTCTGAATTACACAGCGAGTTGAGGATTCCGGTGTCAAAGCTAGTTTCCCCAAAGTTATACTTAAGTAAAATGGTCTCCATTTTAAAACATTATTTTGAGCAATAATTTTTGTGTGAGAACATACACACTATGTCAAATGGCCTTGAGATGACATTAACTGTTATTATCATTATTAACAGTTAGTGTTCTTTAAATATGACATCCAATGTGTAGATTTCTTCTTGTGTGCCATGTCATCGATTCTGGAGAAGTCAGTAAGCCGACCTGCGACTGATATTCCTCATTCATTCATTCATTCATTCTTTCATCTATTCACTCATGCCACTAGTTCTCCACCACCCGATCCAATCTTTGTGCATCTGCGGAAGATGGCCTTCTTACTCCGTGATAACCGTGGAAATCTTGGGACCCAGTTGCATGAAACGTTTAAAGGCCTATTATGTTAATCCTGTCGGTTCCCCTGGGTTTGTCAGTACACTTCAGAGTATCTTGAACATTTCGACTTCTTCAAGTCATAGACGGTGGTGTCTGCTCTATACATGAGGAAGCGGGACAACTCTAAATTTTGACGCTCCTTGTTCGTATTTTCAAGGTTTCATCATCCGATTTTAATTTTCCTATTGCAGCGACGTTTGTAGGTAGGCTTATTTTTTATTGCACAGCCTATTGTGTGACACATATGTATGCACACAAACGTACAGACGCACATTGCATGTATGTGTATATATATATATATATATATATATATATATATATATATATATATATATATATATATATATATATATATATATATGAGTGTATTAGTCGCACCAAAAGGTTTTAACCTTCAGTTCTTAATAAATCTTTTGGGATGGGGTTCCTAGTTCCAGACCCTTCTCCACCTGGCTATGACCCATTACACTTTAGATGTGACTAACTATCGGATGTATATATATACTGTATATATATATATATATATATATATATATATATATATATATATATATATATATATATATGAATGATGAATATATATGTATATATATATATATATATATATATATATATATATATATATATATATATATATATATATATCTCGAAACACACAAACCTATAATACTCATAAGGAAAACAGCTAGAATTGCAAAACTAAAGCAATCCATCCGTAGAACGGGTACGGCAGTAAATCTGATGATGACACAAATATTTTAAAGCATCCAGCAACAACACACCGAACCCTCAAGAAAAAGAAGCCTGTATCCAAGCAAAATAAGTTTTCATAATCCAAGCAGTCCTCCATCTTGAAATGTCGCCCGCATACAGAATTAAAGACGGTCCATAAAAAAAAAAAAAACTTGCGATAACCTAATAAAAGATGACTGCCTGACCCTGTAATTACTTCGCCGAAAACGTTATAAATGGTTTCTCTCTATACAAGACATCTTTAATACGGTGCATGGCACTTCTATTAACCCCTCTCGTACTCGTCTCCCCTCCCCCCAACCACTTCTTTTCCTCGAGCTTTGATCAGCATTGAGATAATTAAACAAAGGAAGTCTTGTTTTATATCTAAGACAACTGCCGCCACACTCCATAAACCACAAGGCTCTTTACTACCTTCCCCCCTCCCCCTCCCCTCTTGACCAAGGTCCCGCGCCTCACCCAACCAACCACCCTCCCATCAGCCATACCCTCATCCTCTTGTGGTCCAATTAAACCCGCGCGATCCCAATGAGAGACAGAGGAGAATCGTCATCCGCGTGTTTGAATGATATAAATAATGTGCAGTACTTCAGCTCACGGCCATCCACAAACACACACATCATGCAAACACAATGGAGACGAATATCTAGTAGTAAGAAGAGCCTGTTTAGTGAAGTGCCTTCTACGGGTCGATAATAATAGTAGTAGTGTAGGAGAATCATGATAGTGATGGCAATGATACTAAAAGTAGTAGGATGGCAACATTAGCTTAGTTCTGGTACACCTTCAGATTCCAATATAATTTTGTATCTCCACATAAAGAATGAAACTGTTGACGACTTACGAATGACATCTCTAAGGCAATTTGGCGGCGAGTTCTAATTCATCGGGCGTTAAAAGAGGAGCGAGAATGCCCGCATGATTAACGATGAGAAGGCTTGCGAGGAAATAGTTCAGCTTGATTATTTGCCTAATACCAAACCCACAAGAATCTGCTTGGCGTCGTCTGAAAAAATGCCGGTAGCTAACTGCTGGGAATCTGATATTCTGTTAAGAAATTCGTTCTTTTAGGCAAATAAAAAGAAAAGTTACGCGGAAGAATTAAATTGTTTGTGGTTTACATTCACAATCGTATTCAAAGCTTCTTTCGAATACCCTGCTAAAAGGTTGGGAAAAGTCGAGAAATGAAGTGGTCTTTGCTGATGGTGGGAAATACTGACACAGATGTGTATACACACACACACACACTCTCATATGTATGTATGTGTGTATATATATACAGTATATATATATATATATATATATATATATATATATATATATATATATATATATATATATATATATATATATATATATATATATATATATATATATACAGTATATACAGCATAAAGAAGTATTTGTAAAACCCTGGTAAGAGATAATCTTTGTGTTTTGAGCTTCCCTATTTTGTCTGCATCCTCGACCACTACTGTTTACGGAAGAAGAGGAAATGCCCAAATATATTGGCGTATGCGTGATACTGAAATAACAATAATAATACATTTATCAAAAACCGAACACCAAGGATTGGTAAGATACATACTTCAATATTCTTCCATTTTAAATAATTTAGGGAACACCAACGGCGGCATAAGCAAGGAAGGACGCATCACAAATTATATATGGAAGTACATGTCGTTCCAAAGGTCAAATACTTGAGGCTGCTTTAATTAAGAAGACCAACAACAGGTCTCTGTCACAGTGGTAATGAAAACCAGATAAGATCCATCATATCTTTCTGAATCCTATACTTAAGATTCTCACGCTTCATCCTCTGGTCATGGTTGGAGCCTGAAGACAAACTTTTTGCGTAAGCAGCCGTCCTTTGTACAATCAAAATCCGTTCTCCCTATATTTCATATTATGGGCATCTTAATTTTTCATAATATATTTATATAAATATATATATTTATGTAAACATTATATATATTTTTTACATATCTATACATATAATGTATGTATATTCGGATGCACAGTATGTACGTATGCTATAAAAATCATAAGTTACACATGATTTTAGTATAAGCGATTATCACAATTACCGCAGGAAAATAGCATGCAGAAGTTCAGTGCCAAAGGATTTTACGTATCGACGGGGCACAAATCAGTACAAGCGTGAAAGCGCTTGGTACTAAACTTCTGCCTGTAATTTTTCAGACGTGTGTGTGTGTATATATATATATATATATATATATATATATATATATATATATATATATATATATATATATATATATATATATATATATATATATCACCTTTTTATTTGCCGTGAAAGGAATAAAAAAAAAACAGAGCAACGCAATTCTGGCAAATTTCTTAAATCACATATGAAAGGTTTATCACCAACACGCAAAAGCAATGCCGTACGCATGCACTGAAATGTCGACCATTTCGTCTAAAACCAGCTCTTCACAAGCGTTTGTTAATCTGAGCGGCCATAAAAAGTCCCAACCTCTAGACAAGCTTATATTGGGAGGAAAGTATCTGTTAACGCCGCCACTTCAAAAGAAATAGGAAAAAAAATCGAAGCAGCCTGAAAGCTCTCTCCTCCACACAAAGTGGATTGGTTATTGGACGATTCCTGGAAGAGACAAGCGCCTTCGGGAGCGGAGCTTTCACGGGAATTGCAGCCTTCGTGGGAATGAGTCCTTCATTGCCTTCAGTGTTTTCAGTGTTAAGAGGTCAACACCTGCTCTTTGTTCCTGCGGAAGAAAAACGGGCAAAGGGGAAAAGGGGGATGGGGCAGCCATAGGGGAAAAGGGGTCGATTTCTCTTATCGGCCTCAACGCCGGATTGAAGAAGAGGGCTGCAACAAACCTCAAGTCAAAGTTAGATCTGAGACTAGCCGGGTTCATTGTTGAGTCCTTAACTTATCTCGAGGTCACTAACTACACTTCCAAATATTACAATCATTGAAAAGATTGACTGAACTTGTTTGCATAATCCGGCATCGCAACGACACAGCCATCGGCACCGCCATCACTATGAATGTTTTCTAGTTAGAAGACACTGTTCGTTCGGCTAGTTACAGGTTAGTGTCTAATTCTGGGTCTAGTTAAAATTCAATAAATAATCTCCACCTACCGCCAGCTAAGGATCATTGTTAAACTATGACCCAGTTGCAGGCCACGCTTAAAGTCTGTCTAAGGTACAGGTCATTATTGATCTCATGACCTCGTTTGGGGTTAATTATCAATCTTGGGACAAAGTTACAGGTAACTGTTTAGCCCTCAAAAAAAAGAGTGACGTCCAAGTGACCTGGTACGTCATTGCCTAGCCTGACCCAGATACAGGACATTGCTTGATCTTTCTCCCACTACGAGGTCAGAGTCAAATCTATGATCCATTTAAAAGTCAATAACCTGCCTTTGACAAAATAGAAGATCGTTGCTTACTCTTTGATTGTTAAAAGTCATATGCGACCGAAATATTCTGACGTTCGAGGAGCAAACAATTCGCCATTAAGTGTTATCATTCCGGTTTTCAGCAAGTACTTCAGAAGTGAGGCTGCGACCCACCATTTATTTTTACCTTTTGATATTAAGGGATTTAAAAGCAGATGGTGTCTGGCCATTCTTGGTGATCACCAATGCCACAAGTGACCAGACCCAACGTTGCTTTACTACGCTGACTGAACGGCCAGCGGAATTTTTATATATGTAAATCAGATCTATTGTATAATTCAGAGACCATTGTAGCGGGCAACATGAAAACCTCACCTTGTTCAGGCCTAATGGAAACAAGAAAAAGACTGATACAGACAGCCGACGGATGCCACAGAACCGCCCCTGGAAATAATAAAGATATGATCGTAGATGGTTGTGTGGGAGGAAAATAAAAAACAATATAGCCTGAGGAAAGGCTTTATACCATCGAATATTAATAAAAAAAATATAACAGACCAATTTAGAATTGCGACATCGCCACACCCATACTGACAAAGATGATGTTGAATGTTGACCGAAGTTTCCTGTCATAATATACTTCATAATTCCCAGTATGAGAGGATTCCTTGTATTGCGTTCCAGTCTCGCTTTACCTCAAAAATCGGTGAACGAACAAATACCCCCGGGTGTTTCCTACTGAACCCCTCGCCCAAATTCTTCGGCAGCAAGTCTGACGAAAATAAATAATAATAAAATACAACATCCAGACACAACAGACAGTACAAAATTAACATTTGATAAAAAAAAACAATTTAACACTCAACTCTTCACACTAAAGTTCAAAAATTACTAATAAAGTTAATAATAATAGCAAGAAAAAAAAAAACCAACAATTTTGGGGAGATGCTTGTGACAATATTTGCAGTTGAATAGCCAACGACTCTCAAACTTTATATCAATGTTGTGGACATCTATTTAAAATTAAATAAAACGAACATTCATATAATTTTTCTGTGTAAGAAAGAAAGCCGAAAGGTGAAAAATAATCAGTATTTAGACTCCCAGTAGCCAAGCCGAACCATTTTCTTTCCACTTATACTACCATCATTATTGACGGCAAAGAGTCTCTAGTACGCATACACAAAATGTGTATGGCACCCTGGGGTAGAAACGTATAATCCTTTGAAGATGACATGGCTCAGTGACTGCTTTTTTTTTTTTGTAACTGCTTTTTTTCCGTTTACTGTCAAGCTTTGGCATTTTCTTCTAACTTCTGTCTTTCCGAACTCATGACCTTTCTTATCTCGTTTTCTTCGGGCATGGACTACTAAAGGGCGTGAGGACGTTCGTGGTATTGGTCTTTGCGCATTCAGAATAATCAATCACGAAAGAGAAGAGAGAGATATCACACGTAATTAACAAGTAAAAACAAATGAGCATGGAGGAAAATATATTTGGGATCCTTAATGAGAAAAACGGCAAGCTATGAAGGGAAACAAGATTCGCCTATTGTACAAGATTGATTTACGGCATCGTGACATCAACAGTCATTGACGACGAACTTAAAAAAAAATAAATATAACAAGATAAGAAATACTGTAACATTAACGTCAGTATCAAAGCAAGTGAGATAATAACTCGCTACTCTAAAAGGAAAGCATAATAATAAAATACAAAACAAACCCTTAGTTATAAAAAAAAAGGTAACGAAATCACGAGTTGAAGAATAATAAATATGAAAAAACAAATCGAAACCAGATCTCGTATGAAAGGTGCAAAACCATGAAATACATAGGCAATACACCACTAATGCACTACAGGACCACGTAGGTGCGCTAAGAAAAATAATATAAAGAAAAAATCTGTTATACAGAGACATGAAGTGTCAGCAGAGAAATAAGATAAAAACAATTAACAGATCAACAATCATTCATTTTAATATAAACTCTGACAAACCAAAATAAATGAATAAAGACAAGTCTTAACACCATCAAAATACAAGATAATCTAATCTGCCAAAATCTTCCAGATAATAATAAACCATAGGGTTGTTTCTCTTTACTTATCGTCATTGTGGTAAAATAGCAATAATGAAAATAATAGGAGGTAGTCCAGGATAAGTTCCTCGTTCGATGAGTCGGTATAGTTCTCGGCTAGCACTCTGCTGGGCCCGCGTTCGAGTCTTCGGCCAGCCAATGAAGAATTAGTGGAATTTATTTCTGGTGATAGAAATTCATTTCTCTGTATAATGTGGTTCGGATTCCACAATAAGCTGTAGGTCCCGTTGCTAGGTAACCAATTGGTTCTTACCACGTAAAATAAGTCTAATCCTTCGGGCCAGCCCTAGGAGAGCTGTTAATCAGCTCAGTGGTCTGGTTAAACTAAGGTATACTTAACTTTTAGTCCAGGATAATCAAGTGTGAGATAAACACTATTTTTGCTATTTCTAAGCTTCTATTACATTTTGACTCCAAGATCTTAATAAGATATAAACTGGAATGCATAATCTGCTACTACCGACTTTCCAGATGCATTGCGATGAAATCATCATTGTTTTTGTCAGTTAACAGCTTTTAACATTTCAGCTTTTTGAAAGTAATGGAGTAAAAATAAAGTATTATTCACTAATAAATAATATTCTTTTCGCATACCACAATGTGTATTATGCAATATTCACAAATGATTTCAGAGAGCCTCTACCCTGAGACATGCTTACCTTTTGGAATAAAATATAAACTCTCTTTTGGTCTATTGACAATCTGCATGTATCTATTGAAAACATGTACAAGTCTACTTTTCAACAGCTCTCTCTCTCTCTCTCTCTCTCTCTCTCTCTCCTCTCTCTCTCTCTCTCTCTCTCTCTCTTTCTCTATATATATATATATATATATATATATATATAATATATATATATATATATATATATATATATATATATATATATATATATATATATATATATATATATATATATTTGTTATGTTCTGAGTCCGGTTGGAAGAGTTAAATTGGATTTTGAGTGTAATATGCCTTAGGGGCCAACACCTAGAGCTCAGAACATAAGCAATAAATGTAATTATTAAGTTGACTTACCTTGATATTACATCTACTTAACAGAGAATAGGGAGATCGCCTTCCAAACCAGTCAGGTAACTTTAAATTGAGTGTATTTACAATCTGAGCAATCAGAAAATTAATATGAATGGCTGACTGAGTAGCAGACAAGGCACATGCAATGTGCAATAAAATTAAGACTATACATAGCATATAAACAAATCTGAGAAGGGCTACAGCCCTGAAAGAGTCGGACACGCAAATGAAAACCACTGCTGTTGAGACTGGCTGATAAATAATAATTACTGGTGATTTTAGCACAATGTGAACGCAGACGGGGGACAGGTCACGTGCCCCTGGACCGCTGGTGGTCAAAGAGTCTTGCACATAGCAAGATGGTAGTTAAATGTCTACGGCAATTTGGTTCTCAAGGGCAGGGGCAGAAAACTTGAAAAGCCAGAAAACAGGATTTCTATTGCATCTGTGCATGGAGCTTGCTTGCAAAAGATGAATTCTGGCAGCAGAAGTCACGACACGTGGCCAGTGTAGGAGGGCAGACCAGCACCAGCTTAGCGCTGTTAAGTTTCAAGAGACCTGACACTGTAGAGGTCTGACGTGGAGTGACGAGAGAGGTCACCGAGTCGTCCCTTTCCATTTCTAGGGATGGACACAGGACATCCGTAGATCTGGAAAAAGCAATACCAACCA
>NC_089793.1:43121951-43129451 GCF_040412425.1 Macrobrachium rosenbergii | reverse complement strand
TTTTGATTCTCCTTTCAGGAAGAGGAGTCGGAAGAGGAGGAGGAGGAGGAGGAGGAGGAGGAGGAGGAGGAGGAGGAGGAGGAGGAGGAGGAGGAGGAGGAGGAGGAGGATGGGAGGAGTGGTTACGATTTGGGAGAGGAGGAGAAGGAGCAGGAGGTGGGATAGGGCGAAGGAGGTCTCTATATGCAACTGCTCTTAAGGTCGAGACTCGAGAGACCTTTAACGCATGTATACTCCCCCGGAGTTAATGGACTTATGTTGAAGGAGTTCCTTCCGTTGAAAAGAGCGAATGGGGCTGCTCCGTTCATCCCTTTCTAAATTTACTTCTTTTGCTCTCTTTAACGCAGATTTAACCAATATTGGTTACTCCTCTCTCTTTCTCTCTCTGAGCTGCACAACTAACTCTATCTTATCTTACGTAATTTAAATAAGGAAAGTCGGTTGATGGATACAAAGACGTGAAGTGTTTACTTGGAAATATCACTGATGATCTGACTCCTACGAAGCTCAAAGTGGCAGGAATAGTTTCTTTCCGAATCAGAATCCATTTTCTTTCTTTAGGCCTGGGCCTAGGGAACCCATCCCGCCTTTATCGAAAAAAGAAGCCCCCATTAAAATGACAGAAGTCTTGTCAGGCACAGCGCCTCTCTCAATGGCAAGTGTGGCAGGAGGCCCTTTTTGCTAATCGCTCTCCTTTTCTATATTCAACGCGGAGTGTCAGCGTTGACGGATCAGGACACAGCCATTGCCTCCGTCAGTGCCTAGCTCTTCCTCTCCCCCCACCCTCCCCTCCCCTCCCCATCTGACACTTGAAACTGTTTATGTCTATCTTATTTGTGACACAGTGACGCCTCGACTGAAAATATCCTTTTCCCCTATGACCTTTGTCGATGTCAAGCCGTTTGTGACATAAATCTGGCAATCGCCGCACTGCCTCAGTTAGGCGAAGTGGAGGGCTATTAAAAATAAGTTCGTTTAAAGGCTTTGACAAGGGAGCCTGATGAAGCAATGACGTTCAAGCATAGGACTAAAAGCATTCAAGTAAGACAGTTTGCATCCTTTCGCGTACTTTTCATTAAGCTGGAAAGCAATATTTTTTCAGTAGTGAAAAAATAGAAAAATCATACATCTACACATTATTCTTTGCAAGTACAATCAAGTTACCATAATATCTTTATAATATAATATATGCAGACTTATATTTTCAAATAAATGTGTCTCAAAGAATGACTGAACTATTTTTGAATATATATATATATATATATATATATATATATATATATATATATATATATATATATATATATATATATATATATATATAGCCGCCTTTTAATAAGCCTAGTCTACCTGCAGTAACAAAAGTTATGCAACTAAACTCAAGAGAGAGAGAGAGAGGGGTCATTCATAACAGAGAGAGAGAGAGAGAGAGAGAGAGAGAGAGAGAGAGAGAGAGAGAGAGAGAGAGAGAGACTTCATAAATCATTCTCCTTCCTGAAATACTTAATTCTCTCAGCTGAGACACAGGAAACAATCCTAAGCCGAAATGCAAATAAAAACAGCGGCCCTTTTTGACCTCTAACAACCTCACTAATAAGTAGCAGCCACTTCCTCTCATCTTCCATCTCATGCTCTAAAATTGAACTCCCATCCTGGGGCCCCACAGCTCCCAAACTCCCGAAGAAAAACAAAATACCGCCTAACCCCGGTATCCCTCGGGGGTGGCAAAAAGAGTTGCACTTTGTTGAATCACTGTTGTTGACTTTGCCTCTGCAATCATTTCTCTCGTGTGAAAAGGCCGAGTTGACAGCGGGAGCTCACTGTCACAGAGTGCAGCCGGGACTTGTCACTTGCAATTTATCGCTCTGAGACCAAGAGCGCAAAGTGCCATATTGTGATAACCGCTATGCAGTGCCATCACGCTTAAATATATGCATAACGTGTACATCATGTTGTGTAACACACACGCATACATACACAAACACACTCACACACACACACACACACATATATATATATATATACATATATACACTGTAGATGTTATTATGCGCTTGTGGTTGTATAACGTCCAACAAAACGTAAGGTCAGATAAAACCTAAAGGACAGTATCTTTCTTTATAACTGTTTAACTATACATAATTATGCACACATACACACGCATCCAAGCAGAGGGAAAGAGAAGAGTCCATATTTTCTGCGGCCTGACAAAACACGACCTTGAGGATAATGGGAGACAAGGCGTAAAGTTGATGGCTAAAGTGATTTTGAAGATAATGGTTGACAAGTGGCACCCTTTCTGCCCCTTTCCTTAACACCCCCCTCCCTCTGTCTAGCTCAATGACAACCAGCCCCCTTCTCCTAAAGTACCCATCCTCCTCCTCGCCCACCTACCATCATCATCACCATCAACAACAGCAAGAATCGGAGCTGTTAAATGTAGCTGACTTTCACTGAACTTAGCAAATGCCTCCTTACATTAGAGGCCATTCTAGAGTTTCCCCTGTAACGACAATGGAACATTTTTTCTTCTGCAGTTGGCAATTTTAATAAAACATTCACTCTCCTCCATGATTTTGCTCCCTAAATCTCTGCTTATTGACAAAAATTGACGAAGTTCACTAAAATTCATATTAGCAGTAATAACGACACCAATATACGAGAGGAAAAGGTATTTCATCATTGTCAAGATTGATTTCCTGACTGCATTCATATTTCTTATTCTTTCAAAATACATAATAGTAGTCTTTCTCTCTCTCTAAATTATCTATTCCACTCCACTTCCGTTTATAACAACCAGTTTTTCATTTCTCTCTCTCTCCCTCTCTCTCTTTTCTGTAGAGAATAATTCCATCATGTCTTCGCCAATAAAAACTTGTTTGGGGGTTAATGGCATCACCATCTTAGCCGTTTCGTCTCTTTGCGATATGTAGATTCTTAAGGCGTCACAATTTTGTATATGAAAAAACTTGAACAACGACAACGCAGTCATCGTCATCGTTACCGCACACAAATGCTGCTTGCAATAATAATAATGATCAAAATAAATGAGATAACTGCTGTCGCATAAATACAAATAACGATCAACGTAAGTGGAGGAAGCGGGCGAGAGGCCAAAGAGAAAATGACACTCACAAGAATCTACTGAGCAAATATCATGAAAAATTAATTACAGGGGAAAGAATGAAAATTAAGAGCAGTTAAAGGAGTTTTGCATGAGTGCTATATGGAAGCAGGAAAGCAAGGCATGATGGAAAAGGATTGGTTGGTCAGGGAGGAGAAGGAGAGGAAGAGAATAAAAGACAGATGATAGAGAAAATTAGCCAAGGCGTCAAGAAAAGAAAATAATGAAAACGGACGCAAGCACATGAACATGTCAGTTGAGTTGGATTATGAACGAAAGTGAGGGGGAAGAGGAGGATAAATTAAAGGAAAATGACGACCAGGCTTGAGAGGGATAAAGACTAATTGCGGAAGAACGAAGATTGAATGACTAACTCCCGTAAATTGGTGTCGCACTGACTATGACCAACGACACCGACAGAAAGAATGAAAACTTACAGAAACAGATGAAAATCTTATATTTCTTTTCTTAGCAGAACATTCGCCTGGAACGGAGTAACAGGAGTGGGACAAGTAAGAGGAAAGCAAGTAGAGGAATAGTAGTAGAATAAATAAGAGGAGAGGAGAAGAGAGGAGAGAAAGAGGAGGAGGCGGAGGAGGAGGAAGTATGTATGTAAAGGAATCTTGAGTGGTGTCGCCGTCGGGTCTGATTTTGGCCTGGGCAAAGACGCCTCCTCCTTCCCAACCTGGACAATTAGGCACCAGATCGCCCCCACTCAAAGGCCAGGTTTATCGCGCCTTAACAATAACACCTTTGATAACAAACCTCGGAGAAGCGGGTATGGGCTGGGGGTAGAGGGGTGAGGGGGGGATGCAATGAGCTTTTGGTGAACTAACGGGGAAATGGTTATGGAGCATTAATTAAGGCAGAGAGAGAGAGAGAGAGAGAGAGAGAGAGAGAGAGAGAGAGAGAGAGAGAGAGAGAGAGAGAGAGGCATAACTAATGAACAGATACACAAAAACAAATGAAGAAATGAAGGCATGCAAAGAGAGAGAGAGAGAGAGAGAGAGAGAGAGAGAACAATGACTCAAGCGTTCACCATCATTATTTCAAAACCCTCAAAAGCAGACTGACACAGATCGGGGCTTGAGAGGCGGGAGTGCAGGCACAGAGATAATCTTCCTTGTATAAAAGATAAACTTGAGAAGGAGCCCCGCTCGTTTGAAACGTCTTTGGTAAAGGAAAAGCCGTGCGATATAATCAGCGTTATCTTTACAAAGAGAACAAGGGCCCCTCATAAATTACCCGCGGGAGAAATCTTCGCTATTCCTTTAATTAAACGGTACGAAACGACCCAGAATAAAGAAGTAATAAACACTACGCGAAGACTAACGTGAAACTGAGAACCATCAGACAAACACAAGAATGGTAATAGTTTTCCTCTGTGCAAGTAAAGACATATAAAGCTTTTCTTTTCTATGTACAAATTCCATAAAGACGCCGTCTCCTTATCAGGAATTTCTATCATAATCATTTTTTTCATAAAAGTCTTACAATGACAGCCTCTCATCCTAAGATTATTCTAACAAGAATTTTTCTTGGAAAAATCTAAAATAGCACCATGTCATTTTGAGAACAGTCACTCAATTTTTTTTTAATTCTTAAATATTTATATTCGTTTATAAATATTTCTGTCATAAGAGGACTTTTTTTTTTTTTACTAATGACAGACCTGAAAAAGATAATGCTCCGAAAAATAATACATCAGTAAGAACAGACAAAAATTCTCAGGCGAAAATTCCCTAAAGCCACTGCCGACGGACGTAAACACCCTGGCATTAATGAAATTTTGAAGTCTCCATCAGCGCTGTATATTTGTACTCTCAATAGATCCGTGCCCTTTTCAAATGTATTTATTATGCACTGATGTTTTCAAACTGGCGTTGCAGCATCAAAGGCCACTGACGCAGCCCTTTCCAAGTGATTTTATCAACACTGAGCCGCTTTTGTCCAAATGACGTTACAGAATCACAGGTCGAAATGGCCTGATGATGCGTTTTCAAAACCGGCGCTAAAGCATTACAAGTCGACGTCGCTACCCTCTCCAAATGCCTTTTGCGTTTTCCTTCTCGCAGCAACCTGCTGTATCGTGTGACAGAGACCAAAAAGAAAAAGAATGCCATGTTAATTAAGTCGAGAGTCTACCCAACGTCCACGGTCCAAACACTTAGTCTGGACGTTTTCATTTGCCTCGCGGTATAAATGCGGGATTCTCACATTACAGCACAGCATTTCAGACGGGTCCCGGCAATTCTTATAAATTCTACCGCCAAGAGACGCAGATATGTCAGGATGATTATTCAAACAAGTGCAGGGAGGGCTACGAACAATCGCGCACCTACACAAACACTGAACGACGCAAGAAAGAAGGCACGCAAAATTACAGGCACAAAAGAGTGAGGACCGCAATAAACGCTCACATTAACACAAACACAAAGAGATGCACTAAGACTGCATGCAAACACGTCCACGAGCACACAACGAGCGACGCAGCCAGCAGGTACAAACACACACAAACCAAAAATACACGCACCCAGCCTGACACAGAAAGCTCACACAACCGCACAAACAGAACGACGAATAAACTCTGCACAAAATCACCTGCAGCAACATCACGCCTCTCCAGCCCTATCCCCGCGGCCAACAGCCTTGCTTCGAAGAAACGGATTGCAAAAACATTAGAACAATCGCCACTTTGAGGAATGAATGGAAAGTGCTTGTGGAGAGGTGCGTGCATGTGTGTGTTTGCGTGTGGGAGGCTGAACAATAATCCTATCCTAAGGGCGGCGGTTAAGGTGTTTATTAATATCTTAACACAGGTATGCAACTCCTGAGAAATTGGAGTTGGAATAGATGAGCTATTTTACCAGCCTGTTCTTTTTTTCGTCTTATATAATTGTACTCATTTCTTTCTCTATTTCATGTATTTCAACTTTTTTTCTTATGCTGATTCTTAATGTCTTTCTTTTTCTCCTATATAATTTTTCTTGCAGTCTGTTTTCCATATACCACAACCTCTCATCGTGGAGGCACTCTCCTTCCACCAAGCCATCCTTTTTTCATCCTACACAAATCACCGTTCACGTTGGTCAGTATAATTTTCACCCATTTCTTCATTTTCTTGGTTATCAGTAACGGAAATATTTCTCTTCTCCACTCTTCTACAAAGCCATCATTTTCTCTTCGATCACTTAAGCATTTTCCTTCTTTTCACAATATTCTTTGACTTTTATGAAACCATCATCAACACGATCTCTCCTTCAACCCTTTTGGTATTAGC
The DNA here is from genome assembly GCF_040412425.1 of Macrobrachium rosenbergii. Lineage (NCBI taxonomy): Eukaryota > Metazoa > Arthropoda > Malacostraca > Decapoda > Palaemonidae > Macrobrachium > Macrobrachium rosenbergii. The sequence goes on along the minus strand of NC_089793.1, from coordinate 43,123,047 downwards.
ATAAGTTTTTTCCTCTCCTAAAGATTCGTCATTACTCTTTCTTTTATCTTTTTATCTTTCTTATCTTCTTATCTTCATCTCACATTATTCTTGATCTGTAAAAGCCCGCGACACCATTCGCTTTTTTCCATTTTTCGTTCATACTAGGGAAGTTTTCCTTCTTCTCAAAGACCACTTTTTCTCTATCGACTCCTGACTGGCTGTCAAGTACCTAATCCCTACTTGATTTTACCCTCTGCGATCGCCCTTCCACGGCGAGGATTCCTTTAATTGCAATGAAAGGTGGAATTGCAACGGTGCTCAACTCTGAGCTTTCGTGTCGCGGCATCGAGAGCTGAAGGTTCCTGGAGCTGCTTCAAATAACTCGAGAGACAAAAGTCATGCCAGGAATGTAATGCAAAATGAGTGACTATATAAATAAAGAAATAGCTATGAATATTAACATATATATATTATATATATATATATATATATATATATATATATATATATACAATATATACTTGTGTGTGTGTGTGTGTGTGTGTGTGGAGGCGCGTGTGTATGTGACTACTAAACTATTCGATGACAAATAGATTCTAAATTTTTTAACGCGCTAAAATACGATACGAAATTATAACAATTTTTTAAAAGAGGGGGACATCGGGACTAGCAAAACCGGAAGAAAACATGAGAGAGAGAGAGAGAGAGAGAGAGAGAGAGAGAGAGAGAGAGAGAGAAATTAAAATTTCTAGGATAATTATGAGGTGTTAAGGAGCTCTGAACTTTTTTTTTCCAATTTTTTTCACTTCTTTCAGTTTTCTTGCAGAATCGAAAAATACAAAATTCTAGATACGAGATGCAAAATATCAAATACAGTAAAAATATGTTTTTAGACTAAATACCAAGTATAAAAACGATAACATTTAAATTACGAATATAACAATGTGAATCGTTAATAATAAACAGAAATTATTCAAATTATATAAAAATACACATAAAAAATATTAAGATATAAAATACTAAGATACAATTTAACGTTATACCTGAATAAATAGATGCGTTTTCGATCTCTATATTTTTAACGACTAATTAATTTGATATCGCTGTATAATTT
>NC_089793.1:43096951-43116951 GCF_040412425.1 Macrobrachium rosenbergii | reverse complement strand
TTAATTTTAGGCCTCCCAATAAGTTATTGTTACTTTTTTCTTTAGAGGGCGAGGCTCCAGAGGGCGTTAACCCTCCAGTTTTCAGTAAATTTACTTGGGACAAGGTTGCTAGCCCAAAGTGCCATTCTCTAATCTGGTAGCCACTAAAGGCGTCCAGTCACAAGGTCTGTTCCACTGCTTGGGTTAACAAGACCACGGTGAAGCTTCCACGGTGAGGCTTCCTCGAAACGGCTATAATAATAATAATAATAATAATAATAATAATAATAATAATAATAATAATAATAATAACTGAAATAAAGTACTCGCACCTCCAGAACGGAGAACCCTGTGACAATTCCGGCAACGACGCCAGTTCTGACGAACGTAATAAAAAATCAATAAAAATGTGCATGTAGTTAAGCGGTTTCTCAGAAGAGGAGATATTAAAAAGGAAATCCTCTGTCGCGTATGGGGAGAGAAATGAGGAAAGGGGGAGGAATAATAGGGGTAGGGGAGGTAAGGAAGAAGCTGGAGGGTAGATAAAGGCGTGATGGTAAGTGTGGGGTAGATAGGAGGGTAGTAAAGTAGTATAGACAGATATGGGGGGCAGAAATTGAAGGATAAAACTGTGTAGAGGGGAGGGCTTGGGGGCAGGGTCAGAAGTGGATTGGAGAGGGTGGGGGTTGACAGTAAGAGTTGAGAGATCGGCCTCGAACGCCGGGTCCATTAGCACAATGAGGCGTCCATTTACCGCGTGATTTATAGAAGAGTTGTAAATACTTCATGATACCCAATGACACTTAAACAGATACATTTGCTGAAATATGGAGGGAGGGAGGGAGAGACAGGAGGGGGCGACTGAGTTAGGAAGGAGGAGGGAGAGGAAAGGGGGGAGGAGGAGTGATCTGGATGACACTGGTTTTTGAGGAGTTTTCCAGAGGGGGTAGAGAATATTTAAAGGACATATTTTAGAGAAGCGCTTTCAACATTCAATCTCCTGAGATCAATTTGACTTAAAGTTGACTGATATGGCCTGAGCAGGAGAGAAAAACACGGGATGGGGGTGGGGGAGGGGGGAGGGGGAGGCGATGAGGAGTAGGACAGCCATGTAAGGGGGAGGCCATCTACTTTTGGGAGATCTATCTGTCGCACTCCGTGGGTCCAAAACCGAAGTCAAAATACCTCGTTAATGGTATTTGATCTCTGAGCGGTAAACATTTATTGTCGCCATGACTTAGAGTCAAGTACAGCTTTAACGATCTGTATCTCGCCTCTTGAAACCTACAACCAATAAAAGAGAGCCTCTTTTTTTTCTCCTGGCGATTTTTTCCTCCATTTCTTATTTCATCCGTCTAAATGACGAATAAAAATTCCGCAGAAAATCCCTTGTTGTTCAGAATCGCAATTTAAATCAAAGGTAGAGTCTCCCCCATAAGTTGGTTTACTATTGATTTAATGGACGAGATAAAGCGCCGAGATACAGCAGGAGGAGCAGAAGAAGGAGCACCTTTAGGGCCAAAACTCCTCTCCTAAACTCCATCTCCTCCTCGTCTTCCTCCCGCTCTTCCTCCTCCGCACCAGATGGCATTTCGAGTCTCGTGTCGGGCCGTCGGTAAGGGCGGCTCGGCCAGCGCTCCGAGAGGAGAAACTGGCCCTTACGACTTACGAACACGAAGGCCGTCCTCAGGTAGTCCGCCGAACCCGTCACAGCGAACACTTTACGACCTCGACGAATTATACGGATTTATCTGCCGTGCATCGTTGGCTTGAAATTATGTCTTACGAGGTGTGGTGATGCCAGAAGCCCTCGGGGTTGGGGCGGGGGGGACGAGGGGGGAGGGGGAGGGGGAAGGAATGAGCCACTAGGTGTAGTGGGGAAGGGTAGTCAGTTCTCTCCTCCTATATCAACTGGGGTTACTGCTACTGCTATGCTACTACTGGTGCTGCTGCTTCTCCTTCGGCTACTAGTCGTACTACACGAGTTATTTGTTCACTTTGGATTGCCGGAGCTTACCCCAACAGACTTTTCGAACCGCTCGGAATTCGAGGGGTCGCGTCTTGGGGCACGATCTCGGGGTCAGCTCGGTCGCACTTTGTGTCACCAACTTACGACCAAATAAACCACGGCCAAAACCCCTCGCTCTTTAAAAAAAAAAAAAAGATAAGAAACGAGAAAGAGAGGGGAGGGATTCATTCTGGTGGTATCGATATTCAATGGCGTCTTAGGAATACAGATATTTAAAGGCCAGCAGAATAAAAGGGATTCATAATTCTAGTGTCCTGGAGAGCTACGCCTCTTAGTGACCTAAGTACGTACCTTTGCCGTCACTTTACCAGCATGCTGTCCTTCCATATGTCCGGAGTAGAAACGAAGTTTTTCATTATTATTATTATTATTATTATTATTATTATTATTATTATTATATCCTATATAACCTAAGATGAAGAAGAGCTCTATAATAAGAACAATAAACCAATGTCAAAGTGTTCCGCTCTCAGTTATAAGAAAATGAAGACTAATTCTAGTGGTCTAGATAGCCTATGGCGCTTCCACAAGTCTTTTTAAAAGCTTAATGCTGTAATAGATAATCGTACAGTGATTAATGATTCTCGAAGCAGATGAAGTTGATTTTGTATTCTCTCTCTCTCTCTCTCTCTCTCTCTCTCTCTCTCTCTCTCTCTCTCTCTCTCTCTGTATAGCGTCAGCCGTGCTCAAAATTCGATTCATTTTCCGCCGTCGTAAAATTACCTTGCGTAACGCAATTTGCGACTAACATTTAACGAGCTCACGAAAGTAACATTACGACATGCGAATGGCTTCTCCCAAAAAATACCCACCCAAATCAAGAAGCCATTCTTGTGCTCTTCCCCTGGTGGACCCCGCCCCGCCAACACCCACCCAGTGATGAAAGGGGGAGGGGGGAGTGGGGGAGACAGGCTGCAACTGTGCAACTGATTCCCTTGTTGAGAGGCAGAGAGCGCTCGCCCATTAGGCGGCGACGAGATGGAGGAGGCAACATCACCAAATAAAAGATTCATATTAATGAGAGCGAGAAATCCACAAAGGGGAGAGAAAGCGCGCACTACAATCATGTCGTACACTTGTAATGAGTGAGAGACACCCTATGATTCCCATATAACATCACACCCTCACTACTATGCTCACCTAGAGGCAAGGGTGCACCACACAAACGAGGGCGCACATAGATCTTGCAAGGCGGCAAGCACCCGCAAGCAGACAAACAACGGCGTCGGAAGGGAAACCATTACGAGCCATTACGACCCATTACGACCCACTGGAATACGCGCAACCAGCGAGAAGCCATTCTGGAGGAGATGAGAGTAACTGCCAATAACAAGGAGAAACACTAATAAACCACTGACTTCTCTCTCTCTCTCTCTCTCTCTCTCTTATATATATAAAAGTCTTGATAATGTCATGAGTTTAAAAATAAGCTGTATTGCTAATTCTCTTTAGAGAGAGAGAGAGAGAGAGAGAGAGAGAGAGAGAGAGAGAGAGAGAGTTCATTATAAACAAAAAAGTAGTAAGGAATTGGATATCTGTATACTACAAGAAAATGCTGACACTATTTTTTTTCCTCAGCAAGAAAAAAAAAAAGTCCCACTTTACAACAGTCTCAGCTCCTGTGTGGTGACTTTATACACTCCGCCTTCTGATGCTGACATTCTACATCCCCATCTCGTAAGAAATATAAGGAGAAGAAGCATTCGAACGGGGGTCATATAATGGGCTTTGGTGTTAACGAGCATTTCTCAAGTGGCCGTCCCCCCAGCTCTCTCTCTCTCTCTCTCTCTCTCTCTCTCTCTCTCTCATTGTAAGGGGGAAATCACAGGTTCTTCTTTCTACCTAGTTTTATCCTTGACAAATGAGTTTTTCCTTCGTTAAATTGGTTTTCCACTGATTAATTTATTGATTAAGAGCTATTTGGCGTCTACACCTACCCGAGCTCGATGCTAACTTGGGCAATCTGTGCCCCGAGGGAGGAAAGTAAATGAAGAAGGATAAACGGGAAGAGTCGAACAGCGGAATGATCGATCAACTAGCCCTTTAGGTGTGTGAAAATTGTAATAAGGGAAACAGGAGCAGGGAGAGAATCCCGAGACTTGGCATTGAAGGGAGTTAAACAATCTGAGAACCGACTAAAAAATATAAATACGAAGATTTACATGAGGACGCCAGGGGGTCCAGTTGACTTCGAAACCGTGATTCCCAAATGAGGTCCTACTGACCAGACTTCGCTTGAAACCGTTCACTGATCAATTAATTTTGCTTTCGCTTGACTTTGGGCGACGCAGACTTCTGGATATTGCTCTAGGACACAAATCTTAATATAGTTTTATATTAAGCTCTAGTGCACTTTAAAACTTTAATTCCTACTGACATTTATTAAAATTGAAAATAAAACTAGGAATAATCTTACAGTAAAACGCACGTATCTCCCAAGACAAGCATTTGAGATCAATCCTATTTCATTTTCCTTTGCATTTTGGACAGAAGTTATATGAAGAATACAGTAGCGCTATCCTGTGAGAATACAAACACATCCGAAGCTCATCATAATAAAACAACTGATTCTTTAACCCAGTACATTCGTTAACTTATAGCACACACTTTATTCACAAAACCAAACATTTATTGCCACTACTTGCAATAAGTACAAATGTATTTCTGTTGGACAGAAAGCCTTAATGAAGAGAGAGAGAGAGAGAGAGAGAGAGAGAGAGAGAGAGAGAGAGAGAGAGAGAGAGAGAGAGAAACAAAGGAATAAAATCAAAACAAATGAAAAGTAACAAATATAAGAGCAAATACCAAGAAGCTGAATAATAAAAAAGGTTCGACAAGTGAAACCGAAAGCGAGATGCTTCTAAATGCTTACAGTTTCTCAACATGCAAAGCATCCAACGCCAACGACCCATCTCGGCACTCGGGCAAATCGCTGCCATGAGCAACATATCAAAACAATCAGCAATTACAGGATGCAACGCCGACCGTGGCATTAATCTGGTACTAATATAATATGCCGTGTAATCTGCTTGTTAATAATACATGCCTAATCAGCCATGGAATATTTCGGCGTTTGGGAGGTAATGCTTTCTTTTTTGGGGTGGGGGGGTAAGGTGGGGCGTCTGAAGGTGGAGAGGGTACAGGCAGGTTAAGACCAAGAGGAATAGAGTGCTTTTGGGAATTCTGAATTAAATATTTGTATGATGAAAATTCTAAAAGTAAAACACATGATTATAGTTAAAAAATATGATAATAAAAATTGAAAAAGGAAAACAAAGACATTAAAGAACATAAGAACCGGCACCTTTAAAAAAGTCTAGTAAATGAAGCATGGCCTAAACCATTACAATAAAAATAAAACACAGCCAGCTAGTAGAGCACATTGCGTTAAAAGAACTCGGGCAACAGGATGCATTACCGATATTGCAGTTGATACACTTTTAACAGCACGAGACACTTCATAGAACTAAGAATTATCACTTGGAGAGAAAAAAAAAAGCTTTGCAAAACATGAAAATCTTCAAAAGCCGAATCTATAATAGTCGCTCCACCTATATAACCTTTCTGTCCCGGCCATTTTCTTTGTAATCAAATGAAGCTTGTCGTTATGATTTTCATTGTCAGAACCCGCTTCATCACTGATCAGAGATCATCTCAGTGCGACGAGAAACAGCTCTGCATTTCAAGAGACAATTTTCATACATTTAGATCGGGCCAGTCATTAAAGCGATGCATTCCCACAGAAGTTCTCGAGGAACAAGGATAACGCTGAGTCTTGTACAGATAGAATAAGAGAGCAAGATAGAATATGACTAAAAACAACACTTTGCATATAAAATACTCACCTCTAAGTATTCAGACTATTGAATGAAAATTCAGAACTAACAAAAGCATACAATGGGAGAAACATCATAATTTAAAATAAATTAGAATGAATAAAAACTAAAATCAGAAAAACCTAAAATGGAATCAAAATCATGAAACTGAAACATAAACTTAATTACAAAGAAAGAGGAAAACAAAATGACATCTATAAATTTCATCACTTATACAACAATATTTTAATCTATGAAAAGGGGGTTGTTCCCCGATACTCTTACTCCCTCACAAGTGAAACATGTTAGAAAAATATTAAATAAATAAATAAATACATAAAAGAAAATCTACGGGAAAAATAACAGGTAGCAAAAGAAAACATTATTTATCAAGGTGAAGCCATCAAATGGGAGCAGTTCTAAAATGGGTATAATTTAGTTTACGAAAAAAACGAAAAAGTTAGAGGCAAAAAAACTACTATGAGAAAATAAATCTTACTTTAATGTATTAGACTCACTAGACTAGTTTAATATCGACATGCTCTAATAACTGAAACGCATAAAACTAGAAAACTTGGAAAATATAACATATATGACTCAGATCCAAAACTCAATCGAAAAGGACACCCTCAGGGGGAAGTGTTTGGTAAGCATTTTCCTTTAGAATCTAACAACGACATCCGCTTTTGATTTGTCTGGTCTTATTGTTGCGGTTGGAGCGGAACACGAGTGGGATGGCGGTGGTCGAGGTGGGAGCGTGGGAGGGAAGGGGGAGGCTAGAGATGGACGAAGGGATGGGAAAGGGATGGGGGCAAAAATTGGACCTATTTATGGTCCGAAAATGATTATGTGCGCAGCAGAGATTAACTAGGGAAATTGTGGCTTGGTGGGGAAGGGATGGGAAGGGAACTAATGGGCCGAAATTGTCGATGTGTTAAGCGCAAGACAATTGCAGATCGACTGATTCATTGAGAATTTTATCTGGCATCAAGTCATCGGGAAGATAATTAGCGAAGGCAAGGTGTGAACCAGTTCGGCGTGAGAACATTGTTTGAGTATCAGGAAATGTACCCATATGGGTCTGGAGGGAGAGCCTGAACATCGGAAAGAAAGCTGTGTTCAAATACGGGCTCAGAGACAAAGGAGATAATAACCGTACACAGCTGTGATGTTAAGGCTTATATGTACATCAAGAAGACTAATGTGCATAAGTGCTTGTGACTTTAAAACAGATTTTTATGGATCCACTGAGGAACGCAAACACCGATAAGAACAAATACGTAAAAAAAAAAAAAGTTTGTGCGTCTGTAGAACGGAGACCTGGGATATGAAAGTGAAGGCTAAACAACAAAAACAGTAATGCGTACATGGTTAGTCTGTGCTTGCGACTCATGCTCTAAGGGAACCATAGGAACACACAAACACATGCAACATTAGTTGGGCACAGGCGTCGGCGCTAATCTCCACTCGAGCTTTAGCACAAATGGGGTACAAAACGAGCACGATGGGCATGAGTCAGCGAGGAGGGACGCACACTGCATGAGGATGGAGATGTCATTTGGAACAGCCTTTGTAGAAAGAGGAGGAGGAGGCGGAACAGTTGGAGGAGGAGGAGGAGGAGGAGGAGGAGGAGGGGGAGGGGGAGGGGGAGGAGGAGGAGAGGGGGTGGGGGCAGAAGAAGGCGGCAGGGACAGGGGATAAGGTTGTTAAAGTCAAAGTTACGAATGAGGAAATGGTTTCACTGAGTGTGTGGCTCTGGCACTGATGAGGAGAAGAGCGGCATTAAGAGGTGAGCGAAGGCGTAAATACTTGCAGAAGGGAAGACGCCGTCTCGCCTTCTGTCTTTTCGTTCGATGACATAGAGAGAAAATACGCGAGGGCTAATGGAGTAAAAAAAAAATAGTGTGCGCTTTTAGAAGGAAATGCCCTATATCAGCTTCTTTCTGTCTTTCACGTCATATAAAATTGTAAATGAATTGATTCACTCTCTCTCTGTTACGGCATATAAAATTGTAAATTAACTGATTTATTCTCTTACAAGTTAAGATACTACCCATTCTTTCCAAAAGCCTACGTACCATAAACAGATTAGAAAGAAAATTCTAAATGAAACGAGAAGTGACTCCCAACATTCTCGTAAGTGACATTTAGAAGGAAGCCTGATGAAAAAAGGATTGGAGATGGGAGGGGTGGGTGGGGAGGGGAGGAGTATAAGTAGTCGCAGAATGGCGTACGTGGTGGGTGGTTAAGGGTCGTTCATAAAAGATGACAATAGTAGGTGGGTGGGATGAAGACAAAATGTTAAGAGAAGAGTGATTTGCCCGGTTTTCCTTCTCTTTCATTTTCTCTCTTTCTCATTTACAGTACACATAAATGTTTTGTGATGTCTTTGATTTCATTCTGAGTTCTAGAAAAATACTTAAGAAGCACCCCCCACCCGCCCTCTCTCTCTCTCTCTCTCTCTCCAAAACACTAATGTTGTGTGATGTCTGATTTCGTGTAACGTTCTGAAAACATATTAAAACCTCTCTCTCTCTCTCTCTCTCTCTCTCTCTCTCTCTCTCTCTCTCTCTCTCTCTCTTATATTACATAAGTTAGAGAGCTGAAAGTCAGCTCAGTGGTCTGGTTAAACTACTTTAATAACACTAATAGAACCTAAAAAAGCCACGTCTTCAAATAAGAAAATGTCAGTTATAACTGCAGCGTTCATCCTCCAACGCTTAAATTAGAGATGAACCCTCTTGCCATACATCTTCGTTAACTTGGAAGTTGATTAACAGTTTTAAAGTTTCCATTTATTTACATAAGCACACACACGCACGTGCGCATAACAATACAATTGTTTATATATATATATATATATATATATATATATATATATATATATATATATATAGATAGATATAGACAGACAGACAGATAGATAGATAGGTGTAAGACCTCACAAAGAAACACACCTCTACATACAAATGTCAAATTAACCAGAGGCTATATAAAGCAATCAATGAACGAGGAAGCAGCACCACTGGGATGCCAAATTCTCCAAAGTGGTCCCAGTGCCAATTCATAAAATGCAAAAAAGCAAAAATGAAGAAAGAGAAGAAGATCAAGAGGATAGGGATCCTCCATAATAATAAGGGTGACAGGTCTTGAATTTCAAATGGATGCCAAAGATGCAAAAGTTGTCAGCTGAAGACTTAACTCATTTGCTCATTTAGGACACCATCTGTCTTATTTGATTCCTCTTTCTTTTTTGTTTTAGTTTCTTCGAGAGAGGAAGGGAGGGAGAGAGAGGGAGGGAGGGACGGGGAACAAAGGGGGATAAAAGGGGGAAGGAAAATGGATGAGGGAATCAGTAGGAAGATGTGGAATTTTCTCTCACGGAAACATATTCTCTTATTCGGAATGATGTCTTTCCTTTCTTCGATAATTTTATAGCACTAGATTTTCTACCTACAGTTTCTGGATTTATTATGAACCTCCCACGTCTCCCATATGCTAGTCCGTGATAAAAATTCCCAAATTACTTGAACAAAGTTTCGGTTCTTTCATTAACCATGTCTTTGAAGCGAAGGCATAAGGGTAGTCAACAATAATTATTTCCTTCTACTATCTAGGTCTAGGTCTGACGAACACAATATTTAAAGAGTAAAGAATAAAAAATTGGGGCTTAACTCTGAAGGGAGCGAGATTATACGTACACTGAGACTTTGCTGCATCAGCGCACATTTAAATATGCACAAACCTCAAACGCACATAAACAGGTATAATTTTTTGATGTCATGATCCAAGTGACGACTGCAACGTGTGACTTGATTTTAATTGGAGGTAATGATGCTTCGGCGCATTTACTTTGTAACATCAAAATTAACTTCGGGCCGCATTCCACTAAGAAGCTTCAATATTACATCGTTTGAGAGAGAGAGAGAGAGAGAGAGAGAGAGAGAGAGAGAGAGAGAGAGAGAGAGAGAGAATACCCTACTGCAACTTATAATAATTTCTTTAAGAAAGATATTGCTATATAGACACTGAGAGAGCGATATAATTTCAAATAAGACATATCAGTGCTCGATACTATCTTTGCAACATAGCCGGTTTGCTTAAACAAGATAGATAATACGGGAACACACACACACACAGAGAGAGAGAGAGAGAGAGAGAGAGAGAGAGAGAGGAGTGGAGGAAGGAGAGAGGGTTGGAGGTGGAGGCAAAAGAGGTTGAGAGAAGTAGAAATAGAGGGTTGTCAAGTCCTCTGATGCCAAACACAGAATATTTTCCATTTTAGCTTTCACGCACGCACACATAACACAGGGCTGTAGAGTCTTTGACACACTATCCTCTTGCCTGGCGCATATTCCATCCCTATCGTTAACGCCTAACATTTTCTGAACTTTAGCTCTTCCTCTGGGTTAGCTAATGGCTTTAAAAGGGAGGACACCCACTCTCTCACTCTCTTTCTCTCTGCAGCTCTTTGTTTATCTATATATCTCTCTGTGGCAAACAGACTTATGTGGCAGCGGATGCATAAGTGAGTTGTTTTTACCTGAAGCGGCCTCTCTCTCTTCTCTCTCTCTCTCTCTCTCTCTCTCTCTCTCTCTCTCTCTCTCTCTCAGGGCTCTAATCTTACATATGAATAGCCACACACAAGTAACAACTGTACTTTACATATCAATGCTGAAGTGAATATAGTGCATGAAAAGATGGGTGACACGTTTAAAAAAATATAATTATATTGTAACCGGAATATTAAGTGGTCATAACAACGACTGAGTCAATAATATAATAAAAATTATCATCTTTATTATTACTATTATTAAAATACCCTTAGTAATATATAACAGTTGTTCATTAATCACATGCGTTTTTTATATATCTTTGAATGTGCGGCAAAGTCGATTATGATATGCTTTTGAATGAACGACAACAACAACAACAACAAATAACAATAATAATAATAATAATAATAATAATAATAATAATAATAATAATAATAATAATAATAATAATAATAATAATGTTCTTAACAATAACTGAAATACCATCAACAATAATAATTATCATATTAGCCAATAATAATAATAATAATAATAATAATAATAATAATAATAATAATAATAATAATATGTAATACAATAATAGCACTTTTGCATATTACAATAATCTAATCAGCCACTATATTGCGACTTCAAGGCTTTAGGACATAACGTTATACGTACAGTAGGTACAGGTGAAGACGTGCGTGTGTGATTAATACGGCAGGTGTTCTTTAAAGAAGGGGGTAAAGGTGTGAGAGGGGAAGGTTATAAAGAGAGAGAGAGAGAGAGAGAGAGAGAGAGAGAGAGAGAGAGAGAGAGAGAGAGCATTAATACATTCACAAAAACACGAATGTTTTAAGACTCATCACAGATAAAAGTTACCTGTGGTTTCCGACGCTGGACTGACAGGCTGGGGGAGGGGAGAGAGGATGCAGGAGGAGGAGGAGGAGGAAGAGGAGGAGGAGGAGGAGGGGAGGACTGATGAATGGGGGTGAGGATAAGAGAACGAGAGAATCGTCATCCAGATAATGATGATGCTTCAAGGTCCGGCAATTACAGCCCCTCTTTAGAGACAGCCAATTACAACCGTCCGATCACAAAATCGGTGTCATCTTGAATCCCTTAATTAACTTGGCCAAAATGACAGACTTTTGCAATTTAAGGGCTGGATAAGCATGCTGGAGCAGGTGCTGGTGTAGCGGCATCATGGCTGTACCGTGGCTGATGAAGATAGTGAAGGAGTATGGTGATGACGGTGATATTGAATTTACAGCTAGCGGTAGTATTGATGCATGGCTCGATGATCGTGGAAATGATAGTTTATTATTGATGATAACAATGATGATACTGATAGATGTCCTGATGGCGATACTAACGTTAGCTTAGTTATTTTGGCGCCGATGATAATGATTCCTTAACTGATAATGATGCTGCTGATGTTAACAATACTGATATTAATTAGGAATTTGAAGATTATACATATAGTGGTGGCGAAAATGATGACCATGATTATGATGGCCCAAGTGATGAAATTGGGGAATAATGATAATTATAGCGAAGCGCCGCTTGGCAATGATGATGACAATGAAAATGACGATGTTTTCAGAGCGAACGTTCCCCGTAATCAGGAAGAAAATGGCTATATTCAGTGGAAGGACTTGACCTCTGCAAGACTGATTACCCGCGATTATTCACAAATGGATTAGTCAAGCGACTATACTAAACGAAACGCAGAATAAATCTCTCTATCTAGTTTTTTCTCAACTACGCACGATTACATGAGGCAAAACAGTCATTTTGTACCAACAGCAGATTTGTATATCTTCAGGAAAAAGGGACACTTTTCTCTAGAACCTTACAGTTCATAAAATTTATATAAGTAATATATATATATATATATATATATATATATATATATATATATATATATATATATATATATATATATATATATATATCGTAGCAACAATAACATCCTCTTTTATATCATGAGAAAATAGTTTTTTTCTTGCATAGACACGCGCATATAAAGTCACTGTTAAAAATTATACGCCTCATTTAGAACTTAGTAGAGATGGATTCAGCAATCACAAGGAGAGACGATACAGAAACTATAGCGCTAAAGAGAACAAACCATTTGTTATATAAAAAAGAATTGAAACTGTTCTTCCTTTTATTTTCATTAGGAAAATCTTATCCTCTTTCTGTTCTGCTGGTCATTTTCGTGAGCTTTTTCCATAAAACCTTAGTAATCAAGTCAAAGATAGCAACATCACTAATAATAATAATAATAATAATAATAATAATAATAATAATAATAATAATAACAATAATAATAATAATAATAATAATAATAATACCTTGCATCACTGATATACTGGCACCTACATTTTACTACATATCAAAAACACAGTTTATTTCCACGGAACTTTATTCCTTAAAATCGCATTTGAAATGGATGCACTTCATAAGGATAACAGTAAGAGTTTTTTCGGCGGGGGGGGGGGGTTTAAAGTTGCAGAGAAAATAGAGGAGAGGCAGTAGTGGGAAAAAGGGAGAAGGGAGGGGGAAGGTTGTATGTGAGGTTCTGGTCTGAGGTTTTCTTATCTCTCATTTAATTAAAGTGGATAAAATATTTTCTTTTAAGCATTACTGTTCAACTTCCGGGCTTACAAAGTTGCCATCTATTCTCAAAAGCGATTATCTCTTCATATATTTTGTACTTAAAGTCTAATTCTCTGAGTAAATAATTATGTGAAACACATAAAAGTTCTGGCCAAGCACTACTGTACGAGAAAGTGTATCTCTGCAATGGTACCTCTGAAACTCGTTGCGTACTATACTTGTACAATCTGAGCACTCTTAGAACGCGATATATTGTAAAAGGTTTAGTGGTAAAATGTATGTCCTTAGTTGGTAAATTCCAGTCCTTGGCTGACACTTTTTTCTTCTCTAGTGGATTTATGTCTGACCTTGGCGGATACATTTCTGTAAATGTTGACTCCACTTCGGTATATGTTGGATACATTTCTATCATTGGCTGATATATTTGTGGCCACAGTGGAGATATAAGACATTCCAGTCCAGAATTAGATGCATTAAAGTTCTTTTCCCAAAGCCTCATAAATAAATTATCCAACGATGTTTATTATATATATATGATTTTTTTCTTCGTTTTAACGTTTTATATATATATATATATATATATAGATATATATATATATATATATATATATATATATATATATATATATATATATATATATATATATATATATATAACGATTTTGCCGGATTGTAAAAAAAATGTTATGACCATTCGAATACTAAGAAACTAATTTCGTACAGTTATTTTTTTTCTGAATTAATTTTTTCTAAATACACAAAACATTTCATTGCATTGATAAAAATCTGTTTTTGAGCGAAACGTACACAAAGCAACCATCTTTTACGGCATGCAAAAGCATTATCTGTAACCATCATTATCTCTAATTTACAGAACCATCGTGTGTACCTCTCATTAAATTCATGTACGCATGGAATTTTTCGCAGTGGAAAAAATAATAATCTCCTGCATTCAGAGATTTATCTCCGACTTAGTGCAAAAGTGAATATTGAAACAAAAGTTTTCAATGTCCGAGAGTTGTCTCTTCAAAGATAAATAATACCTCACGATGTGTAACCCGGGATTTCAACGTTCAGCGTGTAAGAGTTATCTATCAGTCACAGAAAGGTGATCTCATTGCTCAAAACATTTACCTCCTTCTTTATGAATATACATCTCTCACTACATAACATAACGCCATATAAATCTATGCCCCTGTATAAAAAAAAAAAAATTCATTTCCTAATAATCTGTCTCACCGAACTGTACAAACATCTGTCGGTCTGCATGAAAAATGACCTCGCACTGTACAGAACTATGTCTCTCTGCTTGAAAAGTGAGGGATCTCCCTCCGTATAGAACACTATAGCCTCCCACAGTATAAAGGAACAGTTATATCTGCCACTGTCTCTGGCGGCTTCCTCCAAGAGGGCTCATCGCCCTGTTGTGGTTTGCAGGACCAGAAATTCTCAACCGCAACATTTGGGTCGTTTGTCCCTCTTGCGAGACCCCCACCCACCTGCACTGCTCCCGCTCACTGCCAATTGATTCGAGTCGTTATGATCGGTCGGATTGTTTATTACCGTTGCTTTCGTTCTGCTGAAAGATACAGATTTATATGATGGAACTAAGTGAGGAGTTGACTGTGTTTAGTACCTGACAATCTCTCTCTCTACATCTCATTATTCCTTAGCTGTTTTTTTTATTGATACACGTGCCTGTTTTGATACTTGCTCATTGTTCTCTCTCGCTCTCACGTAAGGGCATCTGAAAATAATCCACAGTTTTATAAATCCATGGATTTTACATATATTTATTCTCTCTCTCTCTCTCTCTCTCTCTCTCTCTCTCTCTCACTCACTCTCTCTCTTTTCACCCCCCCTTTCTCTTTCTACCCCACCCCCTGCAGATGTGTGTCTCATCTACTGCGACACCATCACCTAGGACTCAAAACAAGTACTCTGGCTCTTCTCTCCTTCACCCTTCCCTCTTGGTAAATCCCCCAGATATCTATTTTCTCATCCAACGCCTTTCCTTATCCTCAGCTTTCGTACCTCCTCGCTGGAGGAGAGAGAGAGAGAGAGAGAGAGAGAGAGAGAGAGAGAGAAAGTCGCCGGTGACCCTTCCTTCCTATCGAGCACTGAAGCATCAGTTACCGGTGTCAAATTGTCAATCATCCTCCGGCGTGAGTCTATGAGAGAGGGAGATGCCTTGGCCACACGAGAGAGAGAGAGAGAGAGAGAGAGAGAGAGAGAGAGAGAGAGAGAGAGAGGAACGTCGAGGGTTATAAAGAGGGGAGAGGTAGGGAGGAGGGAAAAGGGAACAGAAGGGCCTTTGCTAGGGAATGGCAAGAGAGGAAAGAGGTTCTCACACAGATGGAGGGGAACAATATTGATCTTCGAGTTACTTCTGCAGATTGGATTGTGATTGGAGGTAAGTGATTAGCCGAGACGGGGAAGCTGTTGAGAGTGAGAGTGAGTGTGTGTGTGTGTGTGTGTGTGAGAGAGAGAGAGAGAGAGAGAGAGAGAGAGAGAGAGAGAGAGAGAGAGAGGTAAATCACCAAAGGCCCCTTTTAGATGGAATGGATGGATTGGAAGTGAGGGGAGCAACCGGGTAGGGGGAAGGCAGAAGTGGAGGAGGGGAAGGGGTGAGAAGAAAAGGAAAGGGACGGGACGGGAGGAGGAAGAAGAGTTGGGGTAGAAGGTGAAGTGGTCGATGACAGTGCCTAAAGAGACAAGCTATGACAGGACCGAAGTCTTATTGATGCAAATGAAAGCAAACAGAATATGGGAGAAAGACGGTGAAACAAAATTTATACAGACTGGACATGCAAAGAGAATACTGAGCTGAAAGACCAATAATGTAAAAAGAAAAAAACTGTACATGAGGTAGTCAATCATGATACAGAATATTTATATTCTTGTAGTACCTGATATCCCCTAAAACCGAACGAAAATACGAAATTATTTTGGAATTACTGGCTACGTATATAGGAAATACTCATACACATTCCTAGCTAACTGAAGGCGAACAAATAAAAGACAAGAGAAGAACACACACACACAGATATACAGATATATATATATATATATATATATATATATATATATATATATATATATATATATATATATATATATATATATACACTGTATATGCGAGCAAAGGACATGTTTTCCGAGGTCAGTCTCGCAGAGTACTTTTGAAATGGTTTGACAATCAGGGAAATGAGAGTAATGCTTCCGAGTATCGGGCAATTCGTCATATTAGAAAAATACCAGAGATGTACTCTGAATACGTGAAAGTCCATTTCTCAACTACAAATGTGCATTGCAATCTTTCACTTGACGTAAATAATAAGTTTCGTAGAAAAAGAGAGAATCATAAACCGTCTGATGCCTTTCAAAACAGAATCATAAAAATCCTGATTTACGAAACAAACTCGCACAACTTAGTGTTTCAAAATGTACAGTGATTTTCCGTTGTTACTCTGGCTTAAGTGGAAATTGAAATCTTCAACTGAAAGTCTAAGTACAGTAAGAGGTATGCGCAAAACAACAAAAAGCTTTACACTAAGATACTGGCATTTTCAATAACGCCGTAACGTCGAAAGAAATTTAAAACTCTACAGCAGTCTGGAGATCTGAGAAAAAAATCATAGAACTAAAACAACCTCCTTCCCCCATTAATCTAGGGAGAGCGATCTCCCGGATAGGCGTAAGTGGGATGAGTAACAGCCCAAGAGAAACCTAATCATCCATTACATGGCAATCAACTCGTGACCAATCACAAGTCAGCATTTTTCTCAAGGCTCGATTGCTATTGGTGGCCGAGCAGCCACTGGCTGCTGGGGTTGAGTTCACGAATGTGGCGGAGGGGAAGCACAATTAGTAGATTTCAACGTGGAATTACCACCGTGTAGCATTTGCATATGCCTTGATTTTTGGTGCTTATTCCGCAATCTATTCATATGGCGCCTTTTTCTTTATCATTTTTTAGAAATAAGCCGATGTTTACATTGAATATACCGGCAAGTTAACGCACAATAAAGGAATCAATGCAATTATATATCTTCACATTTATCAACTTTTTACACTTACTAATAAATATTAATCAGTAACAACTCTTGTGGAAAAAAATTCACATTAAGAAAGATTCTCTAGAAATTATGCTATACGTTTAACAGGAGAGACTTACGCTGCCTACAGAAGACTCTACGTGAATTTACTCCACATTTAACTTATTTGAAAGTTTCGTCTTACAAGCGTGTTAGGGACGAGCGAGGTTGGGGGGGGCGAGGCGGGACGGGGAAGGGTTGACAAAGAAACAATACATTCAAATGTCCGAATTCCATCTGCCCAAAGATGACCATTATTCGATCTTGGAGAGAGAGAGAGAGAGAGAGAGAGAGAGAGAGAGAGAGAGAGAGAGAGAGAAAACAGCATTTTACTTTGGCATGAGAGAAACGAGACAGATTGTGGTTTACTTCGGAAAAATTAATATGACCAACCTACAAAAGCCCTTGAAGTTGTGAGTTAAGAGTCATGAAAAAAGTAAATCTGAAAGACAAAATTTATATGCCAAGTAACTGAATTAAAAATACATGCATAATTATTATATGTATATAAATACACATAAAATATATATATATATATATATATATATATATATATATATATATATATATATATATATATATATATATATATTATATATCTATAAAACACACACACACATATATAAGTACTGTATATGGCAAACGATATCTTACAAAGTTTGAAGAAAAAACTAGAGAAGTTTTAAAGCAAAAAAGCTCCAAGATATTTCCAGTAGCACTCATTCTTAAACCGAGATAAGGTTCAAAATATGAAGTGAAGTGAAGTGGAAATATATTTTGAGAAAGTGCTGACTCACTAATGTGTTAATTACCGATGGCTGGCGCAGTTGCTGACGTTTCCCGGCAGCTTCCAAGATTGCCGAAAGATTGCTACATGGCCACGTTGCCAAGGCTCCACTATATCATTTTCATTATCAATGCCCATCTATTATCATTATTATTACTACTGACTTTCACCGAAAGGACTGTCTATATGTGGTAATAGAGAAAATGAATTCAGGTAAGTAAACTAATAAACCAGTACTGCGATAAAGTTCACAAAAGCTAAAGGGCATGATGTACGGCAACCTTCAGTAGTATTTAACAGTCATTTTTTAAACTTAGGAACACTGGCATGAAAGACCATACCACATGACGTCATTAAAAATGTCAGGTCCTTACAGAAACGCAGTTTCTGTGTGGGAGTCGCGAACTCGACAATCAATCCGGTTTGAATTCCTCCTAACATCAGCTTCCAGCGTGCAGAATTTTCCGGTTTCCCATGTTTTCCCTGATCTTACTGAACCACTGATATATTGTAGATTCACGTTCCTACTTTGCACCCGGTGACACTATCTTGGAGACATCTCGGAGACATCTCGAGGTAATTCTCAGTGATGCCAAAATAACTACTGACACATACAACAGTAACACTACACCTGAAACTTTACAGAAAGGTGGTCTGTTGAACGGGAAAACTTTATAATTGAATATTAGTGCACGAAGAGGTGACTGGCTTGCGTACCAATAGCCTTATTGCCCCGGATACGAATAATTATTATTTTGAAAACATGAGTCAATTATTCAAAACCGGTACAAAATGCATGTGACAGTTGCGGTCTAAAAATAATCTGTCAGTGAATAATTTATTGTAGACTAAAACACGCCACTCAGTAGGTGAAGGTAGTTTTACAGCTGGGAGTAACGCCCATTTCATGTAGTACTAACCGTGCAAAATCACTCCCACCGGTATGGAAAAAAAAGAACAGTTTAGCATACACCAAGGCTCGAAAACCGCAACAGTAACAGCTCTTTTAAAAGCAATAAATAACCGCAAAAGCGATCAAAAGCCGCCGCCCGCATCAAAAATAATCTGGCTGACGATCCTTGCAATAGAGCCACACTTGCAAAAAGACATCAATAAAAAATAGACGGCTGGGAGTTGTGTGGCGTAGCAAGTCGTATGAGCTCTGGGACTGTGTCTCTCTTTACCAGTAACCAAAAAGAAACAACAAATAATAAAAGGATTATAGCTCTTTCCTCCGCCGTCTTTATCCCAATGATCATGTAGTAGCAGTAAGCATGCGAAAAAGACATCCATTCGTTTGTGAAGAAGGCTTAGAGTTCCCTCCCCCCAAACTCGGCCCTCCCTTCCTTTCTTCCGGCCTCCCCCCACCCACGCACCCCCAATAGTCGTAATCTGAACTGATCTGCAATACGTCTCCTTACTCCTTTAGCGTGTATTCCATGGTGTGCAATAAACTAATAGAGTGACTGGGCCCCGAGCCGTCTACTAGAGGTGGCTGACGCTCGTTTTCATGCTATTTGAATTAATGGCTCTGCTAACATGGTACCGAGTGAGGCCTTGTCCTCCCGCCACACTTCGTCCGCCTTTCTTTTACTTTCGCGCGCCCGCTCCGCTGAATATCCTTTCTTCTTGCGGGTTAATTGTGCAGAAAACGATAGGAATGACGAGAACAGAATTCGCCACATCGCCTTTCATGAACAAGAGAGACATCATAGAGCGAAAACATGTGAAGAAAATGCATCGGAGTGATCGATGCTTTCCGAAATGAGCGTCGGCTGAAGCCCGGCCAACTGGTTAGCTGGGGAATGTTTCACGTGTGGGGAAGTGCCGATTCTCCACCAGATTTATCCCTCGCTTTACTTTAACACCTTCCCTGCGACAAACCCCCTGCCTTTACACCACCCAACCCCCTCCATGCCCTTCTTCCACTCCTCCCCCCCCTATACCGTTCCCTTTCGTCCCCTTCACCAAAAAGTCAGGAGCTTTTGCTCATCCGTCAACATTTTCTTGTCCTCGACTTCTTTCTGTTTCATCTTCTCTTTTCTTGTTCGCTGGACTCTCAGTTGGCTTTTGCCAAAACAAATCCTTTTCATGGCAAGGAATAAAAATGGGGAGAATTCCTTTCTGTCCTCT